>NC_056739.1:1501526850-1501689094 GCF_019279795.1 Protopterus annectens
TGAATGGAAGCTCTGGAACTGGCCCTCATTATTCACTCCCTCCCTCTTTTCCCCTAGTACTTTTCTATCTTCTGGATGTTCTGTTCACATATTGTTTTATCTTGGACTGGCATTCCTACTGGGGCTGTATGTTCTGAGGTGGGTACATCCGGATGTCCCTTTTATGCCCTTTGCTGTACAGGGAGTATACTAGTGATGTATGGTATATCCTATGGCAGCCTAAAGGCTTTGGTATTCTGGCCGGATGTCGGGTGGCCTTGCAGGCTATATCCCACATGTTTGGAATACTGCAGTGGTGAAGAGAAGGACATCTATCATTATGGTAAGATTTTACACAACTGTACTATTTGACATTGTCTTAGCCATCCATTCCTCAACGGATGGGTTTCACATCTGACCTCTGATCTGATATTGGCCATTTTTCCAGAATTAAAAGATCCATAGCTCAGGCTTCTCCTCTTACCCATATTCCCCTCCTATTCCCAACATTAACTTAGATCTTGTTTGCCGCTCGTAGAGTATGGATGTGATTTGTTGGTTCAGGCTCACCTTGGCTAAGTTTTTCTTACCTTTTTGGCTTTTTCCACCTTTGAATTTTCTCAGTAATCAGTCGACTGTTATTTTTAGTGCCATAACTTGGCTTTTCTGTATAGTTTTTCTTTTCATCCCCTTACCTAAAAAAGGTCTTTCCCTTAGACATTTATCACACCTTTTGTGCTGTTGTTTTCTTGTTAGTACTAGTTATCTAATAGTTTTACTATACCATTGTAGGTATTTTGTTTGCTACCTTCTCTTTATTTATTTATTTATGTTTATTCATTTATTTACATTTGTTGACCGGGAGTGTCCGACTGGACATAGGTCCATTTTCATCGGAGGCCCGGGGAGAAAAGCTCCACAGTTAAAATAAACAGACAGTAGTTACATTGGATTACATAGCGATTAACAATTTAACATAGCAATTACTTACAGCATATTTACAGATGAAGAACATAGTACATCAGTAGACAACTAGAATCTTTATCTGTGAAGTACATAACAGACATTAAGAAATGTTACAATAAGAAGTTCCTGCTGTATAATAAGCACTAGGCTTATGAACATCTGAGCTTGCTATAATCAAGGTAGTTAGTGGAGTGGAAAGAAAGGTAGTGGTTGGATGGGGTGGGTGATATTAGAGTGGGAGTTGCAAGGGCATAGCCAGCATATTTTTAGGTGCGCTTTTAGCAAAGTTTTGAAGTGGGTGCATGATGGTACGGAGGTAATTGTGGGTGGAAGGGAGTTCCATAATTTGGCTATGGTGCAAGAGAATAGTGCTTCACCAGCAGAGTTATTGGCTTTAGTGATCTGCAAGTGATTTTTGTTGCTGGATCTTAGTGGTCTGGTGGTGCGATAGGGTTGGAGTAGATTCTGGAGGGATGGAACATTTAGTGGATGGTTTACTAGTTTGTGGGCGAGTGAGAGTTGATACCACTGAAGGAGGTGAGGGAGTTCAAGCCAGCCCAGTTCAGCAAGTGAGAGACAGTGGTGACTACGGTAGGATGCCCCTGTGGCGAATTTGGCGATTTTGTTGTAGCAGGTCTCTAGCTTGTTTAGATTGCATTGCCTTAGGTTGGCATATATTGGAGAGGCATAAAGTAGGGTGGAGATAAGGTGGGAATTTGCTATTGAAATCTTTTCTGCTTTGGTGAGAAGTTGCTTATTTCTGTATAATGCTCCTAGTTTTTTGTGGACTTCTTTATGGTCATGGATATGTGAATGTCAAATTTTAGTTTATTGTCTATTTCCACTCCTAGCAATTTGGTGTGTTCAGTTGGGTATATAGTGGTGTTGTCTTTTGCCGTGATGTTAAAGTGAGAGTTGTTTTGAGTATGTTTGCTGAGTTGGAAGATGAGTAGTTTAGTTTTGTTTGGGTTGACTATTAATTGGGCATCGGATAACCAAGTTTCAACAGAGGAAAAGGCTTCCTGTGTGACTTTTTGCAGTTTGGGTAGGGACTGGGCTCAGCAGATGATGGTTGAGTCATCTGCGTATTGTATGAGTGTGCCATGTTTGGTTGCAGAGGCTAGATTATTGGTGTAAACAGAGAAGAGTAGGGGTCCAAGGATGGAGCCTTGGTGAACCCCTATGGAGACAGGTAGTTGGGGAGATTTGTCATTCTGCCATACAACGGATTGTTGGCGGTCAGACAGGTAACTCTGAAACCGGTTGGTGACTGATTGAAAGAAGGATAGGTTATTGAGGACAGAGATAAGTTGTTTGTGTGGGACCATGTCAAATGCTTTAGATAGGTCTAGGAAAGTAGCAGAGGAGAGATAGCCATTGTTTTTATGCTGAAGGATAGTGTTAGTAAAGGAGAGTAAGGCAGTGGTGGTGCTATGGTTTGGTCGGAAACCATGCTGAGTACTGGAAAGGAGGTTGTTAGTAAGGAGGTAGTCTGAGACCTGAGAGTGTATGCATCTCTCTAGTATTTTGTAGAGTGGAAAGAAAATAGCTATGGGGTGGTGTCAAAAGATTTTATACTCTTAACATAAGCTGGAAGAATCACGCAGGTTTGATAAGCAAAAAAGCATTTATTTTACATGCATGGAGACATGCTACATTGTTCATGGTATGTCAGCAGTCTGCTTGTTACAAAGACTGCGAGGGTTTTTATAACCCCCTCCGCACGTACACACACGTACTCAACAGGATGTTTACCAGACAAAGTTTAAGTTGAAACCAGTCAGAACCAGAAATACACAGGGCGTGATTGAAAAAAAACTGTTACAAGTTAATCACAAGTTCTGCTAGTTCCCTAAAATGAGACAAACAGCTGCACATTTCTTTCATGATCAGCATGTTTACGCAAGGCAAACAGATCTTTGGACTTTGTTCTTTAGCACATAAAGCAGATGTCCTTCAAGGATGCATCTGCAGTCCTAACAAATGGGTTGTCCTGCCTCAGGCAGCCCTTCGGTCGGCCGGATTCCAAAGTCTGGGTCTGGCCTCGGCTGATGTCGCACTTTACCCGACGTCATAGCTGCTGTCAATTGGGTATAAAGGCATCAGCCAACGCCATTTTCCTCAGTCTTTCTTGCCGCGTGGCACCCGAAGCAGAAGCTGTTCGCAAGTGCCGGTCGGTCAGAACCAGAGATTGCTACTACCGAAGACTTCTAAAAAGCTAAGTACCCCGTTGGGGACTCTTTCTTGCCTCAGCCGATGTCAGAAAAAGTGAATAACTGTTTAACTTGTGGGAAACAAATACCTCATAAAGATTTCCACTCTTATTGCCTACCTTGTTTAGGCCCAGACCACGACGTAGCAGCTTGTCTAGCCTGTGCTTTCTTCAACCGACGGACACTTAGACGTCGGTCGGAGTTTGCAGAGGAGTTTTTCGGCTCCGCTTTTGCTTACAACATGCCGTCGGAGACTCAGACTTCCCAATTAGCTAAAAAGCGTAAGGAAAAGGACCGACACTCGCGGTCCGCGGTTTCGGCTGAAACCGCGGTTAAGCCAACCACGAGTGTCTTGGTTTCGGCTGAAACCGAGTCCACGATTCTTCCTTCGGCCGAAAGCATACCTCCTACAGCCGAGGCCTCATCCAGCATGGCTGCATCTGCTACTGAAATTCCACCTGCTCTTACAGGTTCTCAGGATTTATCAGATACTATCCCTTTAGATATATCTACTCCTGCACGTGGAGCTGCTAGGCCCCCTGCATCCATGTCAATTAAGGCTTTTTCCAGGGCTAAAGCAGCTAAATCTTCAAAGACCGTGCCTGCTAAAACCCCCTCTCACAGGCCTAGCTCTAGTACTCAAATGCTTAGTCTAGCAGAGGATCTCATTTCTTTGATCAGGGGATCCCAGTCTCACCCTGACAGGGCCTCTCACCCCCCTCCAGAGAAGAGGCCTAGAGCAGAGCCCCCTGAGCCAGTTTCTACAGATTACTCCTCTGATGATTCAGAAAATACAAATCCTCCAGAAGGCCCTTATTCTCCATATGAGGACTCTGATGCAGAAGACTCCATCCCTTCTGCCTCTCCTCCTGAGGAATTTTCTTTTGGGGAAACCTTGCATGCTATGAGAGAACAATTTCAATGGCAGGGCCAGGATTTTTCAGACTCTAGGAAAAGGCTTAGGACCTTTTTACATTTGCCACAGCATAGGCCTTTAGCCATTCCGCCAGTACTTACAGTTGTGGATGATGCATTTAATGATGCTTGTACTGCCCTGACTCTCTTCCTCCGGCCCCTGCTAAGCCCGACAGATACTACAGGGTTCGGACACACATTATCACTTGTATAAGGCTCCTATTGCAGATCCTGAAACTATTTCACAGGGCCCCAAAGCTGTAGCAGCTGCCTCTGCCAAAACCCTCCCTCTGAAAGAGAATCTAGGGCATTAGAGAGATGGGGTAAAAAGTTTATACTTCTGCTACTCTTTCGGCTAGGGCCTTAAACTGTCAATTCCACATGATTCAGTATCAGGAATTTCTGTTAGATCAGCTAACTAAAAAACTGTCCTCGCCTGAGCCTTTAGACCGTAAGTCCCTTCAGGATTTGGTACATAACACTCAGCAGGTCAGTAATCATTCCTTAAAATGTGGCTATGATGCACTGGAGGCTTCCTTTAGATCAGCTATGACTGGTACAGTGATCAGAAGGCATGCATGGTTAAAAGAGCAATCCTTACCAGACCATGTAAAGTCAAAGCTTCTAGATGCTCCCATGGAAAAACACAGTTTGGCTCCCCTGCACAGCAAGTGTTGAAGAAGGTGGAAGAAAAAGCGAAATCTGTCCAGACAGTCAAGGATTTCTTACAGGTCCAGCCTCCGAGGTTTAGTAGGAACTGGCCTTCCAAGAATTGGTCCTTTCCAGACACCACCAGAGCACAGAGAAGCAGAAATAGGCACCCAAGAGGCAGAGGTCAATCCAGAGGTGCCTAAAGGGGACGTCAGTGGCAGCCTGACAACCAGAGAAGTACTGCCACAGATCCAGCCACTACCACTTCCACAGGACAATCACAGTGACTTGGCTCTGAAACCGCCTACCAGGGAACAACTAGAAGCACCCTTAGGTGGAAAGCTAGCCTTATTTTCAGTAAACTGGCATTACATTACAGGAGACAAATGGATTTTACAGACAATAGACAAAGGCTACAGGTTTCACTTCCATACTCTTCCAAGGAAGAGAGGAATGCCAAACCTACCTCCAAACCAAAAGACAAACGCTCTAGAGCAAATAGACCACTTACTAAGGATGAGAGCTATAGAAAAGGTACCGGCTATGGAACAAGGACAAGGATTTTATTCCAGGCTTTTCCTGGTACCAAGAAAGGAAAACCAATGGAGACCTATCCTTGACCTGTCCGCTCTGAACACATATCTCATTGTTCCAAAATTCAAGATGCTGACCCTACAGCAACTTCTTCCCATGCTGGGCAAGGAGTCTTGGCTGGTGACTCTGGATCTCAAGGAGGCATACCTGCACGTCCCCATACGACCAAATTGCAGAAGATACCTCAGATTTCTTGCAGGATCAGAGCATTATCAATTCTCAGCATTGCTTTTTGGCTTATCTACTGCGCCCAGAGTGTTCACGAAATGCCTGGCATCAGTAATTGCTCATTGCAGGCTTCAGGGAATTCAAATTTATCCATACCTGGACGACTGCCTGTTACAAGCGGACAGCAAAAACAAATTAACAAAAGATTTGAGAAAGGTTATTCACCTACTGCAAGCCCTGGGATACACAGTCAACACAAAAAAGTCAAGGCTGATACCATCCCAAAGGATAACTTTCTTGGGTGCAGAACTAGACACATCAAACCAGATGGCATTCCTCACAGCAGAAAAACAGAAGCAACTACCACTCTATTTCATGGCATTAACAACGCAGAACCAGCTTACAGCAAGGAAAATCCTGCAAGCCCTGGGTTACATGGCATCCTGCATAATATTGATTCCACATGCCAGACTACATATGAGGAAGTTGCAATGGTACCTGAGGAATTTATGGTCTCAGCACAAGCACAGCCTAGAAACCCAAATTCCAATAATTCCATGCCTGAAGCAAGAATTCCAGTGGTGGGCCCAGGCCTGTCAATTGAACAAAGGACTGCCCTTCCACAGGCCTCACCCAAGCCAGACTATCACCACGGACGCCTCAGACCTCGGTTGGGGGCACACATGGTGGACAAGTGCATACAAGGCTTATGGACTCAAGACCAGCTGAACCTACACATAAATCAAAAAGAGATGCTGGCAGTCAAGCAGGCAATTCAGACATTCAGACCGTTTCTTCAACAGGGTCATTTGCTGATAAGGACGGACAACACCACAGTTATGTGGTATATCAACAAACAGGGAGGCACACATTCATATCCTCTATGCGGATGGCAATGGACCTCTGGAATGTGGCCCTGAACCTCAACATTCAGCTCCAGGCCATATTTGTGCCAGGAAAAGAAAATATACTAGCAGACATCTTAAGCAGAACTACCACGGATGCCCACGAATGGATGCTGCATCCAGACATCTTCAAATCCATTACAAGGAAATGGGGACTACCAGAAATAGACTTGTTCGCATCCCCACACAACCACCAATTGAAAAAATTCTGCACAAGGACATACCACCCACTTGCTTGGAAGGTGGACTCCCTATCCTTCAGTTGGGAAAACCTGACAGCATATGCATTCCCACCTCTTCCTTTGATGCACAAAGTGCTACTGAAGATCAAAGAAGATCACCCAAGGATCATCTTGATAGCTCCAGACTGGCCGAGGCAACATTGGTACCCGCTACTGAGGAGTATGTCTCGGGAACAGGCATGGCCTCTACCCCTAGTTCCTCTACTGCTAACACAGAACAACTTCAAAATCCTGCATCCAAACTTGAAAACACTGCAGCTAGCTGCTTGGAACATTACATAAGACAAAATAACCCAGATTTATCTCAAAGGGTTAAAGACATTATCTTGGAGGCTCGCAGACCCTCAACAAGGAAAACTTATTCAGCAAAATGGAAAAGATATCTCATTTGGAGTGCAACAAAAGGAGTAGATGCATCATTGGCAAACATAGCTAACATCCTGGAATATTTAGCAGAGCTTTTCCACAATGGCCTGTCTTACTCCTCCATTAAGATTCATGCATCAGCAATTTCAGCAGAATACAACATGGATCCTCCAGTCTTTTCTCAATCTCTACTCAGGCAGTTTCTGAGAGGAATTAAAATGTAAAGCCACCAAGGAAACCACCATTGCCTACATGGGACTTGAACTTTGTGTTAGAAAAGTTGACACTCCCCCCTTTTGAACCAGCAGCAACAGCAGAATTACAGTACTTATCTTGGAAAACTGCATTCCTGCTTGCAATCACTTCAGCAAGAAGGGTTTCTGAATTACAGGCATTAATGGCAGTACAGCCCTTCCTTATCTTCCATCAGGATAGAGTGTCCATGAGAACTAATCCTACTTTTATGCCAAAGGTGGTCTCCAGGGTATCATTAAACCAAGCAATCCACCTACCAACATTCTTCCCCAACCCACAGAACAGGGGGGAAAGACTACTGCATACCTTGGATGTGCACAGACAATTGCGCTACTACCTGGACAGAACCAAGAACAATAGAAAAACTGACCAGCTTCTGGTAACATATGCAACAGGAATGGAAGGAAAAGCAATTTCAAAACAGACAATCTCAAAATGGATAGGAAATTGCATTAGATTTTGTTACTCTTTTCATGGAAAGGCAACTCCAGAAAACATCAGACCTCACTCCACAAGGGCTACAGCCACTACTACAGCTTTCTTACGAGTGGCTACCAAAGACATTTTAGAGGCTGCTACTTGGAGCTCCGTGCATACATTTGCCAAGCATTATAATCTACCTTTATACTCCAGATCCCGAGCAGGTTTTGCCAATGCTGTTTTGCAAGGGATCTTAACTACACCATAAACTCTTAGTGCCTCCTCCCCCAGTTTGGCTATGGTATTCTACCCATTTGTTAGGACTGCAGATGCATCCTTGAAGGACATAGTACAGTTTTGTACCTACCATAAATGTAGATGTCCAAAAGGTATGCATCTGCAGTCAGGATTACCCACCCTCCTTCCCCTCTGTGGTACTCCTAGGGTATTTGCCCATCTTGTAGCTAGCTGGGGGAATCTATTATGGTGTATTTGTTTGTTTGTATATATGTATATACATGTTTATTTTTATTTGCTCTCTACTGTTTGGAATCATTTGCATTTATCCAAATTTAGCCTTCCTAGAGGGCACCTGGCATCTGGGGCAAGAAACACTGAGGAAAATGGCGTCGGCTGATGCCTTTATACCCAGTTGACAGCAGCTATGATGTCGGGTGAAGTGCGACATCAGCCGAGGCCAGACCCAGACTTTGGAATCCGGCCGACCGAAGGGCTGCCTGAGGCAGGACAACCCATTTGTTAGGACTGCAGATGCATACCTCTCGGACATCTACATTTATGGTAGGTACAAAACTGTACTTTTTGTTTTTAGCCCTTTTCCATGTAAGATACAAAGATGTTGAATACAGGATTTTTATCACCGATATACTGTGAAACTGCACCACGAACAACACTCAGAGAACCAAAAAAACAGAAGTGCCAGTATTCCAAGCAGCACAAACGAATAATTCCACGAACAGATAATTTTTAGCGCTTTCAATCACTTTTTATTTTTTGTGACCTTCTTCAGAAACTTCTAATCTTGTCTGTTACTTCCTTTTATACTCATACAACAGGAAATTACATCATAATTAAACAATTTTCTCACTCCTAAGTTACATGTAAAATGTATCTAATAGTTGCAAAAACTAAAAATGCATGAATTATTATTCTACAATGTGACATTATAATAAAAGTATATATAATTATCTATACAGTAAAAACATTTTAAATTGATCATGTCATTTAATCCGGGAAACTTGTCAGCTCCCAGATATAACTGCCAATTTGCTTCTTTACATTCTAAAATATTGTTTAAGTCCTAATTCAAAGTAACTTTGTCTACACTGTCTAAAACAAAAAATTCAAACTTTTTGAATTCCTTACAAATAGTGGAATGTCTGAATAAGCATTGGATTTGTCATTCTTCCTTATAGCTAAATTGTGTTCATAGATTCGCCTTTTTAATTTTCTTTTGGTTTTACCTATGTAGTACTGTCTACA
The DNA here is from genome assembly GCF_019279795.1 of Protopterus annectens. Lineage (NCBI taxonomy): Eukaryota > Metazoa > Chordata > Ceratodontiformes > Protopteridae > Protopterus > Protopterus annectens. The sequence goes on from NC_056739.1 coordinate 1,501,536,028, forward strand.
TGTCACACAACTTGCTACATAAACAATCAATTCACTATTGCAATTAAAATAGTTCTTAGCCCAAAAAGTTTCATTAAATTGCCCTATAGTGACAAAAGAATTGTTACTTATAAACCTACACTGCCTGCAATTGTTACAACTGTAGGTTCCCTTTTTTATAGCACAAGCTCTGGAGGGTTTTTTAGATTCTCCATGAAACTCTAACATGTTCTTGATGTTTGAAATCTTTTTGTAAGTGAATTTGGGACATATACAAAAAATATCTACTAAGTCTTTGTTTCCTAAAATGATCTTCCAATTTTCTATTATTATGCTTTTAATCTCCCACATTTCATTTACAATGGGAATCGGAAACGATGTTCTGTAATCATTTTTGCTCTCTATTGTACCATTGTGTTCACACAAATTCCCAGCCTCTATCATGATTTCTGTTGACTGTAATATAGGTTTGGCTACATTTTTTCTCAAAAGTAGGACCTATTTTTCTATTTTTTTGATCCACTTTTTGTTGTAGCCTCTTTTTTGAAAAAGTTTGTTCAAAATTTCACCTTCTTGTAAAAATATATCCTCATCTGATGTCAACCTACTCAGTCTTATATACTGTCCTTTGATGACTCCCTTCTTCATATGGGCAGGATGCAAACTGTCATTGTGCAGATACTGATTTGCAAAATAGGGCTTTCTATAAATTTTACTGGAAAATGTCTTGTTCTCCTTGTTAATTCTTATGTTAATATCCAAAAAGTTGATTGCATTACCAAATTCTCCTATTTTGAAGTACAGAAATGAAGTAGTATTGTTGAGGTCTTTTACGAATTCTTCGAATTCTGATTGATCTCCTGACCATAGAAAAATCAAGTCATCTATAAATCTGTAATATATTTTAACCTTAGTAAAATTTGGATGACTTTCTAAATGCTTTTGTTCCCAGTTTGCCATAACAATATTCGCAAACGCCGGAGCCACTGTGGCACCCATAGCCACTCCCAATGTTTGCTGATACATTCTCTTGTTAAAGTTGAAAAAAATATTTTCTAGTATTATTTCCATAAGACTACAGCAAGTGTTTATTTTTGTACTTGGTAATGTGGAATTCCTACCTAAGTACTCTCTCATGTATTCTATCCCTGTGTGTTGATCTATAGATGTATACAGACTTTTTACATCTAATGTTCCAAAACTTAACTCTGTATTATCAATTGAATGATTCCTTAGAATTTCTAATAAGTGCAGGAGTCTCTTAAATGATATTTGGATTTTTGGACTATTGGATTTAATATTTTGTCCAACCATATGGAAATGTTTTCAGTTTTGGACATCCTTGCTGATATAATAGGTCTAAATGGAATATTTTCATTATTCTCCTGAATTTTTGGAATTCCAAATAGATTTGGCATTCTGGGTTCTTCAACTAACATGTATTCATAACTATCAATGTCTATATCCCCTTGACTGAACATATCAAATAGAAAACTGTTTATTGTGTTGTATTCTGCTTTAACTACTTCTATACTGATGTTTTTGTATACACTACCGTCTGCTAAAGAGTTTTCTATATTACTTTCATATTGATCTGTATTCATGATGACTATCTTCCCACCTTTGTCGGCTTTCATTACTCTAATGTTTCTGTCATTACTTAGAGATCGTAAAGCTTTTATCTCATTCTCAGACAGATTTTTGTCGTGAATGTTACCTTTGATTTTTCTAAACTCATTTTCACAAGAATTCTGGAAAACCTGTAAGGTATTCAGTAAAGGTGGGTTATAAGTACTTGGTTTCTTAATACTTCCTTTGTCCCTGTTGTTTGTATATGCTAAATCATGCATGATATAGTCCAAATTCAACTTTCTTAGATATAACCTAAAATCTATCAACAATTTCCCAATGTTGAACTTATTACGGCGTTTGCGAATATTGTTATGGCAAACTGGGAACAAAAGCATTTAGAAAGTCATCCAAATTTTACTAAGGTTAAAATATATTACAGATTTATAGATGACTTGATTTTTCTATGGTCAGGAGATCAATCAGAATTCGAAGAATTCGTAAAAGACCTCAACAATACTACTTCATTTCTGTACTTCAAAATAGGAGAATTTGGTAATGCAATCAACTTTTTGGATATTAACATAAGAATTAACAAGGAGAACAAGACATTCTCCAGTAAAATTTATAGAAAGCCCTATTTTTCAAATCAGTATCTGCACAATGACAGTTTGTATCCTGTCCATATGAAGAAGGGAGTCATCAAGGGACAGTATATAAGACTGAGTAGGTTGACATCAGATGAGGATATATTTTTACAAGAAGGTGAAATTTTGAACAAACTTTTTCAAAAAAGAGGCTACAACAAAAAGTGGAGATCAAAAAAATAGAAAAAGAGGTCCTACTTTTGAGAAAAAATGTAGCCAAACCTATATTACAGTCAACAGAAATCATGATAGAGGCTGGGAATTTGTGTGAACACAATGGTACAATAGAGAGCAAAAATGATTACAGAACATCGTTTCCGATTCCCATTGTAAATGAAATGTGGGAGATTAAAAGCATAATAATAGAAAATTGGAAGATCATTTTAGGAAACAAAGACTTAGGGTCTATGTCCCAAATTCACTTACAAAAAGATTTCAAACATCAAGAACATGTTAGAGTTTCATGGAGAATCTAAAAAACCCTCCAGAGCTTGTGCTATAAAAAAGGGAACCTACAGTTGTAACAATTGCAGGCAGTGTAGGTTTATAAGTAACACTTCTTTTGTCACTATAGGGCAATTTAATGAAACTTTTTGGGCTAAGAACTATTTTAATTGCAATAGTGAATTGATTGTTTATGTAGCGAGTTGTGTGACATGTAGACAGTACTACATAGGTAAAACCAAAAGAAAATTAAAAAGGTGTATCTATGAACACAATTTAGCTATAAGGAAGAATGACAAATCCAATGCTTTATTCAGACATTCCACTATTTGTAAGGAATTCAAAAAGTTTGAATTTTTTGTTTTAGACAGTGTAGACAAAGTTACTTTGAATGGGGACTTAAACAATATTTTAGAATGTAAAGAAGCATATTGGCAGTTATATCTGGGAGCTGACAAGTTTCCCGGATTAAATGACATGATCAATTTAAAATGTTTTTTACTGTATAGATAATTATATATACTTTTATTATAATGTCACATTGTAGAATAATAATTCATGCATTTTTAATTTTTGCAAATATTAGATACATTTTACATGTAACTTAGGAGTGAGAAAATTGTTTAATTATGATGCAATTTCCTGTTGTATGAGTATAAAAGGAAGTAACAGACAAGATTAGAAGTTTCTGAAGAAGGTCACAAAAAATAAAAAGTGATTGAAAGTGCTAAAAATTATCTGTTCGTGGAATTATTCGTTTGTGCTGCTTGGAATACTGGCACTTCTGTTTTTTTGTTTTTTTTTAGGATTTTTATCACATTTCCCCCCTAACAACATTTTTGTATCACAGATAATCCTTTTCTATTGGTACCATATCTTCACATGAACCTTGGTTTACATTTGAATAGTAAGTCTTAGTGGCGTTAGCAGAGATTACATTTGACGTTATTAATCGAACACAAGGAATGCAGCAACAACTTAAAAATAAAAATATGATAGCACCTACACATACAGCAATTAAGACATTCATCAGTACAGTTCCCCAACTTCCAAACCAATTTTGGAAAAAATCAGTTAACGGGTTTTGTCCTGGTTTAGTCAGTTCAGATACCTTTTGGATCATCTCAAGATGGCTTTGGATCTCGTGCTCGTTATCAGGTATAAACGAACAGCACTCCTCTTGGATAAGAGCGCAAGTACCTCCTTTTGCCGCTAGGGTGAAATCGAGCACCATACGGTTCTGCAACACTACTGTTCTCATTGCCGTTAACTCGTCCGTCACCAATTCTAGCGCAGAAAAAGTCGCATTGCTCAGAGTCTCTAACAATTTAGACAGTTTTCTAAGTTCCCAGATAGATTTTACTGTCCTGTATGCTGGCAGAATACCAGCACCAGAAATAACATCATCACCTAAGTCCATATGTGATAATGCCTTGCTGCTGCTATGAGCCAAATCATGATGATAGATCCAGGATGCGTCGATGTTACCTATGGGGTTAACAGGTTTATTAACAGTGCGTACATTTCGTATTTTACCTTGGGGTAGTACATTTACATGTCTAATTGCTGGTACCAAATATCCCAAGAAGCAACTCCCTGACCAGTTATTAGGCAACCACTTATAAGCTTTTCTTCCGCATATAAAATAACAATCTTTTACTTTAATAGTGACATTAATGGGATCAAATCGATCCCCTACTTCTAACAATCCTGAAAATAACAGGTAGTACACAGATCTCATTTTTGAAAGAAATTAGGGTCCTTTACAAGTCTTTTTATGGGGGTAAAGTTTGTCACACATCCTGAGTTATCTTCATTACAGTTGTGGGTCACCGTTACATTACACTGGCTCTGCCCCACCTTATCTCTGCCATTTTTCTGAAAACATACTGTTCCATTTTTCCGACTGAGTAGCTGCAGAGCTACCTTGCTTCGTGACGTGATATTTGACGTATCAAAGATTAGATTCATCCAAGTCTCATTTGTCCCCAGTGGGACTGTGTCTAACATTAGTTCCCCATGTACAGTGGGGATGGCAATACAAACCCAACAATTTGAAATATTCAGAGACACTGCATACGTAATTTGTATAGCTTGGTATGTATTGAAAGGTGGGTGCCAATTTGCATGCTTGTCCCTTTTAACCTGGTTGGTTTAGTTAGAAAATAGAAATGGCCAAAACAGAAAAACAACAGTTACAATTACTGTAAACAGAATTACTTTACAATATCTTTGTGGAAAAGACTGTTCTTTTCCCTCGCCTTTTTGCATCTTTTTAATCAAATATTTACACTAAAACAAAAATAATTACACTCTACTTTTAATTATTGTTCCTCAGGGGAACTCAAGCTTTTGTCCAACTCAAACTGTTTTACCAGTTTGCAGTGTGTGAGATGGATCCACGAGGTTCGCTCTTTTATTCGGACTGCAGTGGGTGTTGCAATTAGTACCTGATACGGTCCTTCCCACTTTGGTGATGCCCACGTCTTTCTTTTCACGATTTTGAGCCAAATCCAGTCTCCAGGTTTTACTTCCAAGATTTTAGTTGTCTTCTGATCTGGAATGCAATCATTTATTAGAGAGGTGTTAGTTTTGGTCAGCAATTTTCTCATATAATCTGCTACCTCCTCACCCCCCTCACGTTCCGCAGGCAAAAGACCTTGCCACTGCGAGACGTGGTACGGTCTCCCATACAATAATTCAAATGGTGTAACACCTTTGGAAGTGGGAGTGGTGCGCATAGATAGGAGTGCCAGGGGTAAGCAGTTGATCCAAGACTGATGTGTCTCAGCCATGAGTTTACGCAGCTTGCCCTTAAGAATGCCATTATGGCGTTCAACCAACCCTGCTGACTGTGGGTGGTAGGCGCAGTGATGTTTTAAATCAATTTGAAAAACAGTAGCCAGTTTTTGAATAATTTGGTTCATGAAGTGCGTGCCATTATCTGAGTAGATACGTGCAGGTAGCCCAAAGTGAGGAATAATGTTATTTGTAAGAGTTTTGGCTACCGACAGCGCATCCGGGTGTGTTACTGGGAATGCCTCAACCCATTTAGTGAAAGCGTTGATAATGACTAACCCAAAACGCTTTTGTTGAACTAGAGAGAGTTCAATAAAGTCCATACAGATTGTGTGGAATGGGTACGGGGGTACTGGAAATGTTGCCGGGGCAACTTGAACCCCTCCCCCGTGAAATTGTGCGCAAAGTAAGCACGATAAACAAAACCGTTTGACATACGCTATAAAGCCTTTGGTCCAAAAAAGCTGATGTACTATTTGAATCATTGCCATAGGCCCCAAATGGGATGGGCCATGTGTCACTAGAGAGGCATATCTAAAAAGATTTATTGATAAGACATATTTGTCATTTGGACCTAAAAAGATTCCTTGCCTTTGTGTAGCCCCATACTTAAGCCATCGTTGTTTTTCTCGAGCCATACTAAGCTCCTGCATTACCTGCAAGGTTTGTAAATCAAATTTATCTGTTGGATGTATTTCAGTGTGTGTGTCCTCGAGTGCAAAAGTAGATGCTAACGCTACATCTTTTGCGGCTTTGTCCGCCAGTGCATTTCCAAGTGACACTGGATCTTTGGCATTTGTGTGCGCTGCACACTTACAGATGGCCAGTCCCCGTGGTAGTTGGACAGCTTGCAGGAGCTGGAGTATTAGATCCTTGTGGGTTATTTCCTTTCCTGAGGCTGTAACCATTCCCCTATTTTTCCATTGCTGTGCAAAGACATGTACCATAGAAAATGCATATTGGCTGTCAGTATAGACAGTAACTATTTTGTCCCTTGAAATAGTGCATGCCCTTGTTAAAGGAATTAATTCTGCCCCCTGTGCGGACATGTTCCTGGGGAGGGGTTTTGCCTCTGTTATTGCAGTTTCAGTGGTTACTGCATAACCCACCTGTGAAATTGCCTGCTTCATTTTTACGTGCTGACCCATCTACAAACAGGGTCCAATCTGAGTTTGCCAAAGGTTGGTCCTTGAGGTCTGGTCTTGGCAAAACATTTGAGTGTATTAAATCCAAACATACGTGAGGGGTACCATCTTCCGCCGTAGGTAACAAAGTTGCCGGATTGAGAGTGGTGCACCGTTCAATAGTCATGTGTGGTTGCAAAAGTAACATCGTCATGCAAGACAAGTGTCTGCTCAGAGAAAGAAAAGTAACCTTGTCCTGCAGCAGAATTACTGCGACAGAGTGTGGGACCCGTAGGGTAAGATCATGAAATAAAACCAAGGTTGCAGATGCCTGCACAGCTTGTGCTGCTGCTATCACGGCCTGCACGCAATGTGGTAGAGAGCATGCTACAGAATCTAATTTACCGGAGTAAAAAGCTAGCGGTCGTAATTTACTTCCATAGTTTTGTAACAAGACTGATGTCATAAAACCCTGCTTACAATCAACTGTTTGGACAAAAGGTTTGGTGTAATCTGGAAAACTAAGAGTTGCGGATCCTGCTATTAACTGTTTTACCCTTGTGAATGCCTGTATAGCCCTATTTGACCATTTCAGTGCTTCACGTGCTGCCATGGGAAATGCAAAAATAAGTTCCGACAGAGGCCCGACCTCCTCAGCATAGTTGGGGATCCAACTACGACAGAAATTTGTTATTCCTAAAAAAGACATTTCCTTTTTTGTATTTGGCATCGGTGCCTGTAAAATAGCTTCTTTTCTGTGGTTATCTAGCTGTTTACCTGCCATGGAAATGGTATAACCTAAATACCGCACTTCAGTTTTACAAAATTGTAACTTAGATTTATTTACCTTATGTTCCTCGTGTGCCAAAAAGTGTACCAGTCTGATAGGTTCGGACTCACATGCAGTTTCCGTGGGTGCAGCCAGCAGGATGTCGTCCACATACAGCAGTAGGTGGCAGCTTTGTTCTGGTTGGAATTGAGCCAGATTTGCCGACATTTCCTGCGAAAAAATCATAGGACTCTCACAATATCCCTGCGGTAATCGTGTGTATGTATACCGCTTTCCCATGAACGTAAAGGCAAACCAAAACCTGCTATCTTCCTGCAGGGGGATAGAAAAGAATGCATTACTAATATCAATTACGGAAAAATACTTATCGGTGGGTAAGATATCATTTAACAGGACGGATGGGTCTGGAACTACAGGAGCCCTTGGTACTATAGCAGCGTTTACAGCCTGCAAATCCTGTACCATTCTCCATGTTCCGTCCAGTTTCCGTACTGGGAACAAGGGTGTATTGCACGTTGAATCCACACATGGGATTAAAACCCCCGCCCCCAGTAAAGCCGTAATTACTGGTAAGATTCCAGCTTCCACCATTTTGCTCAAGGGGTACTGTCGCTTGTGAGGTCTAAAATCGGATTTTGGTGTTATCCTAACTTGCCCTGCCGTCCTTATTAGCCCGATGTCATCCTGTCCGCAGGACCATAAGGAGTCTGGCACTGATTGTAGTTTTAAGTCTTCTTGCGGGGTCAGGAGATATAGTCACCATGTTCCACCTCCTGGTGGTGTTAGTCTATCTTCGCGGAGGTGCACCATTGGCCTGGCTTGGGTAACCCAGTTTAATTTTTGTTCTTGGACCCCCTTACATGCCAGCTGTTCCAGTGCCATTTTAGACCATTCAGTGACTTTTCTCCCTACTAAGTACCATGCCATCTGTTCCTCTCTAGTCACAGAAACATGTGCAATGGAATTATTTCTAAAAAGTAGTTGCATGTCTCTTGTAAGACTACAAGTGACTGCAGAGTTTCCCACCTTATCCCAGTAGAGATTTTGTAGCAGGATTTTTGTCACCTTGTGTTTAAAAAATTGTTCCTCATACTTGACTTCCAGCCCTATGTACTTTCTGTAATACATTGTACAGTGTAGTTGTTTTGCCGCCTCTGGCGGCTGAGTGCCATACTTGCTTAAAGCTAAATTAGTTAGCTCATTTACTACATTTTGTGTTCCAGTTTCAACAAGATCATTACTGTACCAGTAGTGTAAATCACCCTGCCCTACTTGCAACATAACGTCTTGAATTTCTACTCGTTTGGCTAGAATTCCTGATGCAGTCGGTACTGCTGCTATGCTGAACACATGCATCAAATCTCTTCCCAATAAGTTCACAGGGCAAATTTTGGAGATAATGACTCGAAACCTGATAGTTTGGTTAGTTTCAGGGTCCGTGAACCATAAGGGTTTAGATAATGGTTCCTTATAAATGCGGCCATTTGCTGCCTTGACTAATACATAGTCATCAGAAGTTACATCGGATGGCACTGCAGAGTTTTTTTAGCAGGGTCCTGGAGGCCCCTGAATCACACAAAAATTCTACATCTTTACCCTCTACTTGAAGTATGATTATCGGTTGTGCTTCTAGTTGCATAGTTATAGCCAGTGCTGTTAGATTGACAACCTGATATTCACCTTCCTCTGAAAAATCAGTCATTTCATTTTCCCATCCTGCACATTCTCCCTTGCCTTCTTCGTTTGCGTCCTCAAAATTTTCTTCTTCACTCTGTCTCATGGCTCTGGCCAATCAGCCTCTTTATCTGGATCTGGTTCACTTCCGCCACCATCATATAGTCATGCTGACCCATGATCCGGGGTGGTTTCAGCTTTTTCAGAAGACCGGCAATCCCTCGCAAAATGTCCCTTTTTACCGCATTTAAAACATTCTCCTCTCTTACATCTTCCGTCATAATCTTCGGAATGTTCCACATTCCCTCTTCCTCTACCCCTGCCTCTGCCTCTTCCTCTACCCCTGTTAGTTGGACCTTGCATTAGCATAAGTGTTCCATCTTCACTTACCGTAAAGGTTTGAGCTTGTTTTTTTTTCTTTTCTTCTAGATATTTTTCTGCATGTCTTGCATACTCCAGTAGGGGCTGCAGACCGATGGTCTATCATGTGCTTTTGGATGAAATTACTAATGGCACTTTTACATCCTTTTAAAAAGGCATTTTTTAGTTGTTGTTCGTACGAGGAGTCCTTTGACTGATCTATTTCTTTTTGTATACCACTATGGTTATCAAAGCACTGGGTAAGTCTCTGCAAATAGTTGTCTACTTTTTCATCGTCCGCTTGTACACATCTATTGATACAAGTCCAGTCTGCCCTAGGCTTCCATTTATCCAAAATACGGGCTAATAAGTCCCGGACCTGTTTCTGGTATGAGTCCGAACTGTGGGCTAGTGGCTTATTATCTACCCTGGTCATGGGATCCCAGTCCCCACAGATCAAATGCCAGTCAGGGCCCAAAATTTGTCGAACCACTTGTTCCAATTCTACAGCATTTAGCTTATAACTTTCTATCATGCCTGCGATATCTTCACAAAACTTTGTCATATCTAACCTGGGGTGTGGTATTTCTTCTACGGCTTTTCGAATGTCTTCTCGCGACCAGGGTCGATAGACTAAAATGGTGGGACCCTGTCCTGACATCCCCGCTTGCGGATTTGCTACTTCTGTGAGGGGATACTCTGTGGACGCCGAATTGACTTCGGCTTCTTTTTGTTTCCATTCCGATTTGTCTATACTATGGGTACGCAGGTCCAAGTGTCCTCCACCTGCTTTTGTAAAACTACGGGAGGTATAGTTTTTCTTTGACCCACTTCTTCACTTTCCTGATACTGAGGTGGACTGGTTTTAAGGGTTTCCGGGTTTGGATATAAGGGTGGGGCCGTCGCCTTGCGACAGACGGCAGATGTTTCATTATCGTCCTTTTGGACGAAAAATGTATCTTTTGCACTCGAGTCACCAGTTTTTTTGTTTTGAAACTGTTCCCTATGTTTTTTATTAGCTTCCTCTAACCACTTTTGTGCCTGGGGAAATCCTATTTTTTTTTATCTTTAACCTTATTTCCCGCATCCTTATGTAAGTTTTTCACTAAATTTTGACATTCTAATTTGTTTAGATTTCCACTAAACTCATAATCCTTTCTCCATTTTTTTAGAAATTTTAAATTATTTGGATGTAAATTGAACATATATTGTTCATCCTCAGTTCTTTTGTTTAAGCGGTCACTGCAACTACAGCAACTACTCCCTGTTCCCATTTTTCTAATCTGAGAGAAAAAATTTGTTTCCTTTTCCTGAGATCTCTAACGTTCTTTTGTGAAATTAAACCAAAAGACGATTCCCTTATGACTAGTCCCTTTGTTCTTAAAAAGGAGAACAATACAAAAAGAAAAAAGTGTTACGCTTACCTTGCTGCAGATCTTCCGCCCCGTTCGCCACCGTCTCACGGGTTGAATCTTAAGAGTGACTGGCCTCTACTTACGACCCTTGTAGTCAGAGGTCTTTCCATTCAAGGGAGTTTGAGATTCTCTCCCCACCTGCGCAGGTTTTCAGTCTCTTGTGCGATTCATGCCGTGTAGAGGTGGCCCCACGTTGGGCGCCAGTAATGTCAAAAGATTTTATACTCTTAACATAAGCTGGAAGAATCATGCAGGTTTGATAAGCAAAAAAGCATTTATTTTACATGCATGGAGACATGCTCCATTGTTCATGGTATGTCAGCAGTCTGCTTGTTACAAAGACTGCGAGGGTTTTTATAACCCGTCATGCGTACACACACGTACTCAACAGGATGTTTACCAGACAAAGTTTAAGTTGAAACCAGTCAGAACCAGAAATACACAGGGCGTGATTGAAAAAAAACTGTTACAAGTTAATCACAAGTTCTGCTAGTTCCCTAAAATGAGACAAACATCTGCACATTTCTTTCGTGATCAGCATGTTTACGCAAGGCAAACAGATCTTTGGACTTTGTTCTTTAGCACATAAAGCAGTTTTGTTTTTAGCCCTTTTCCATGTAAGATACAAAGATGTTGAATACAGGATTTTTATCACAGGTGGTAACTGGTTAGTTCTGTGGAGGGTCTGCCTTTGTGGAGGGGAATTATATGTGATACTTTCCACAGTGTGGAAACGTAACTTTCTGACAGAGATCGGTTAATCAAGATGGATACTTGGTAGGCCAGAGCATCAGGTGCAATTTGTAGGTATTCACTTGGGAGGTTGTCTGCTGCTAATTTGGTGGGTTTAAGTTTAGTTAAGAGTTTTTTTATGTTGGAGGTAGGTACAGGAGAAAAAGATAAGGTAGTGGGGAGATTACTAGTCCTTATCTACATTGTAGGTAGCACTACTGAACTGGTCTTTTGTCTGTTGTAGTAGTGCTTTTAGAGTGGATCCAATGTTGTCTTTTTTTTTTTTTAATCTGATTCAGCGTGTGGTTTTCAGATCCAGCTGCATCCAATGTCAGTGCCTTGTACCAAAGTTTATCTGAGAGATTTGACTCCTCCCCTACCCACAATTCCCCTCTCTTACCTGAACTACCTCAGATCTTGTTTGCCACCTCTGTAAACAAGATGCATATACTGTGAGCTGCATAATTTTTCACAATAAGTGAATGCTTTTCTTCCTTCTCTTTTAAAATTTTTGATGTGTCATATTAGATCGTTGCATTTTAGACATAGTTTAGTTTTATTATAGTTTTCCTATAGTGTCTCATTAATATGTTTGACCCTTGTCCGACCCCGTTCTCCCTCTCGGGGCCTCGGCGCAGGTGAGCTCGACCCTGACATCGGCCTCGGAGCCATCCCTCTCGGTGCCGGGAGGGGTTCACGTCTCTTCGGAGCGGGGCCCTCTTCTCTGGCTGATAGGGGCGCCTTTGAGGTCATGAGGAGTGTGCTGACTCCTGTGTCTGCTTCACGATCGGCCCCTTCGACTCCTCCCCCCATGGTGCTTGCATCGGTTTCTGTCCACCCTCCTGACCCCAAGCGTGGAGAACAGACGCTCCAGGTCACCCCATTGGGCATATCTTCCTCTTCCGAGGCCTCCCCTGATCATTCAGAGGAGCCCCCTTGGAAGAGAAAATGTAAGAGGAAACATGTTGACTCCCCCGAGTCAGTCACATCTGATACCGACTTGGAGGATTTGGAAGGGTCCTCAAGGTCCCCCTCTGAGGATGTCTCCTTTTTAGACATCCTTGAGATCCTTAGGCAGAGGGGGAACTGGACTGCCCTTAACCCTTCCAAGGATGAGTCAGTGTACCTGGACGCATTTGGTTCTCGCCCTTCCACCTCCTGGGTGTCTCCACCTTTTGACCCGCTCATGGAAGTGGTGGCTCGGAAGGGTTGACAGCCCCGGACACAGTGGAACCAACTCCCCGCAGGCCCATTAAGTTCATTACAGCCCCATCTGACAAACAATTTCTGACAAAAGGTGTCCCTGTTGATGCCACGGTGGTGGCAGCAGCCACTAAGAAGGAGTTGGCTGACCCTTCGGTGCCTGTCCATCCACCTAATAAAGAATCTAGGACAATGGACAAGTATGGGAAGTGGATGTTTTCTTCAGCGACCTTTTCCATGCAGTCGCTGAATTATCTGTGCCATTTCACCCGCCTTCAAAGGGATCTTCTCAAGGAACTGGGTGATACCCTTCAGAATCCATCAGCTGCGGGGTCTCAGGATAAGATTAACTCCCAGCTGGCGACCTTTAAGTCTATTGTCAACTCCTCCATGTGGCTCATTTCTTATGCAGCCGATGTGGTGAGTAGGGCCGCAGGTACAGGCATGGCTTTGAGAAGACATGTCTGGATGCGGTTATGTAACTTTGCTGACCCCTTTAAGGCGTCCTTCACAAATACCCCCTTCGATGGTTCGGCTTTGTTTGGACCACAGGTGAAGGATACCCTTACCAGGTGTGAGCAGGAAGGCAAGACTCTCTCTGCCGTGGGAGTCTGTTTTTCTACTCCCTCTAGACCATACACTAAAGGTCAGAAGAGTGGAAAAATGTGGTTTCGGAAACCCCAGGGAGTCGTGCCTAACACACGTGATGAGTTTCCCTCCAGGGGCAGAGGAGGGAACAATAATAGATGCCGCCTGAGGGGCAGGGGGGGTCCGCAAAATCAGGGTAGCAGAGAATCTTTCTCTGATAAACCCTTTCAGCACCCCTGAGGGGCTGCCTGACTGTCCACCTTCGGAGGCAGTCGGGGGAAGATTGTCACTGTACCCAGAAGCCTGGCAACTCCTCACACAAGACAAATGGGTACGGTCTATCATATCCGAGGGTTACAAAAGCAACGCACATCCCCGGGAAGTCCAACGTCATAGCGGACAGGCTAAGCAGAGCTATTCTCATGCCTCACGAGTGGTCTCTCAATCAGTTAGTAGCGGACAAAATTTTCCGCAGATGGGGGTCAACCTTGCTGCAACCTTTTCACAACCCCTCTCAACAGCAAGTGCGACGACTTCTTCACTCTCTTCCCCCTCCTCGGCCACTCCCCCAGAGATGCTCTAGTTCACGATTGGCCTCGGGGTCTCCTGTATGCATTCCCACCTTTTCCCTTAATTCCCAAACTGATTTGACTGATGCGACTGTATTGGGATTCAGGATGATCCGCATTGCCCCTTACTGGCCTCGACAAATTTGGTTCCCATTCCTGCATCGTCACCTGCTGGAGCAGCCCTGGAATCTGGACCCAGTGCCAGACCTCTTGGTCCATCAGTCGGGCAGGCTGCACCAATCCCTTCAGTCTCTCAACCTCACAGCTTGGTTGCTCCACTTCCAACCTTAGCCAAGCTTCCACATATTTCTCAGCCAGTGCGTGAAATCATCCTTTCTTTGCACAAATCTACTACCAGGAAGAATTATGCTAGTAAGTGGAAACATTTTTCTCTTTCTTGGTGGAGGATAGAAATATAGACCCCTTTACAGCCCCTGTCCATCACGTTCTAGATTTTTTTGGCAGAACTTTTTCAAGCAGGTTCCTCATCTGCCACCATTATAGTCCAGTTGGCTGCTATTGCTAATTTCCATGCTGGCCTGTCAGAAAGCTGCATCATGTCCCACAAACTTTGTAAAGCCTTTCTTAAAGGGACTATTTTACTTAGGCCCCCGGTTAAAGATCCCCCGCCTCTGTGGGATTTAAACCTGATATTAACTTCCTTGATTCTCCCTCCTTTTGAACCTGTGGCCTCCTGTTCCTTAAAATTACTCTCCTGGAAGACTCTCTTCTTGGTAGCCATCACCTCAGCTAGAAGAGTGTCGGAACTTCAAGCCCTCTGTATTCATCCTCCTTATCTTGTGTTTCACAAGGATAGAGTTTCACTCAGGACTAATCCGTCCTTTTTACCCAAAATACCTTCAGAGACAAACCTGAATCAGGCTATTGATCTTCCTGTCTTTTTTCCTAACTATTTGAACAGAGTTGAACAAAAGTTGCACCAATTGGACGTTCACAGGCAATTACATTTTTATTTGGATAGGACTAAACAAACAAGAAAATCGGACCAACTCTTCCTGTCCTATGCTGAGGGCAAGCAGAGCCTGCCAGTTTCTAAGGTAACCTTATCAAGGTGGTTGTCCTCTATTATTACCTTGATTTATCAACTGAGACATAAAGAACTCCCTACAAAGCCAAAAGCTCATTCCACCAGAGTATTAGCTACGCCGGTAGCTTTTCAAGCAAGACTACCAATTGAATCTATTTGTGCTGCAGCCACATGGGCCACTCCTCATACTTTCATTTCACATTACAAGTTGGATATGGCCTCCAGGAGTCATGCTGATTTTGGTTCCACTGTGCTCAAGAGTCTGTTCCGATGAGCCACCCAGGGCTAAGGTGCTAGGGACGCTGTCCCATCCAGCAAGAATGAAGGCGAGATAGACAACTTAACATTAAGAAGTCATGTACCTACCATAACGTTCTATGTTAGTTGTCTTCTTCTCGCCTTCTTTCTTGCGTTCCCCCCCCTCCATCCCCCTAGCCTGGACAGACTGAGAAGAATCCCTTCTGAGGCCTTCTTCCTCTGGTTGACTCTTTTCTAGGTTACGTCCTCCTCTGTTTTTAGCACTGTAGGTAAACCTTGTAGTTGTGACAGGTGTCTTCAAAAAAAATTGTTTTTTCCATGGTGTTAGCTCTGCCAAACGAGATCTGGGTATCTGATGCCTACCATTGTGGGATATGGGGAGGCCTCGAGCCGGTAAATAGCTCTCGAGCTTTAGTAGAAGGCCGAGTCGGAGCCGAGGATCGGCTCCGAACCCATCCAGCAAGAAAGAAGGCAAGAAGAAGACAACTAACATGGAACGTTATGGTGGGTACATAACTTCTTATTCTCAAAGGCCCCCCCCCCCCGAAGACATCTCCTTTGGAGACATCTTTGAATTAATGAAACGGTGGGGATATGGTCATCAAAACTCTTCTGATGAGTCTGGTTTCTTTAAGCTCCAACACTTCAATGTCCTGGGTGGTCCTCCCTTCTGATGCCTTGGTTGACCTTATCACTCAGAAAGCCTGGAAGGAACCAAATTTGGCAGAGCCAATTCCAAAGAGGCCAGATGGAATTTTAGTTGCCTCTAAAGAAAGGAATTTCTGAGCCAAGGGTCCCCTGTAGATGCCATGGTGGTAGCAGCAGCCACTAAAAAGGAACTGTCCAAGGAGAGTTCCTCTGTCCACCCCTCTAACAAGGAGTCTTTGTGTTCTAAACTGTAAGGCTCACTCAACATGTTTCCAGAGGGATTTGATAAAGTTTCTCAGGTATTAGCTTACCAGTGGATATTGAAAAGAAAATGTGTTCCTAGTTGTCTATCCTACAGTCTCCAAATATAGCAATGAGACCGCTCTCTAATGTAGCAGGTAGTGCAGACCAGGCAGCTGGTACAGGCATCACAATGTATTGTCATGCCGTGATGTGGTTCTGTGAGTTTGTGGAACGCTTTAAAACATCCTTTGTAAATGCCCCATATGATGGTTCTACCTTGTTTGGACCAAAAGTCAAGGGCACACTTACAAGAAATGGACAGGATGGTACAACTTTGCCACTGGAATCTGTTTTTAAAACACTTGGAGATCATTTGCTAGGAATCAGAGGGGGAAGAAAAATGTGATTCAGAAAGTGTCAAGGTTTTCACCGGAACACTTTTAGGAAAGTCTTCCCAGAGGAGGAGGAGGAGGCAGTTTCACTGCACGTCACCCAAGAGGCAGAGGTGATCCACAAAATTAAGGTTTCCTTGGACTTTTCACAGGGAAACATCAGTGGCCCTGAACACTTCCCTGACCACTGCACTCTGGAGGCAGTCAGGGGATGCTGTTTCTTACACTCTCAAACCTAGTAAAATGTACCTCCCAATGCATTGGTTCTAAGGATCATAACCAGATGTTATACTGTACCCTTTTTGGAAACTCCAAGAATAAACAAAAGATTCCCAACACTTCACCCAAGTTGGAATCTGCAGCAACAAATGTTTTAAAATTGCTGGACAAGAGCACCCAACAAGTCCCCAAGACCAGTTAGAATTCAGAGTCTATTCAAGGCTCTTTTTAGTACCAAAGAGACTGAGGACCTGAGACCAGTTTTGGATCTCAGCAATTTGAATCAATTCATAAAAGACAAAACTCTGGTCACAGTACAGTCCATTCTGCCTGTGTTCAGAAAGGATGATTGGATATGCTGTATAGATCTCCAGGATGACTACTATCACAGTAAGATCCAGTGGCTGTCCAGGAGGTTCCTCTGTTTCCATCTGGGAGCCAATCACTGTCAGTTCAGAGTGCTACCATTTGGTCTTACCACAGCCTTCTGGGTATTCAACAAAATAATGGCAGCTGTGAAAGCCTATGTCGGGCTTCAAGGGTTCTACGTATTCCCATATCTTGATTTGTTTCTAACTTCTACCTCCAGAGATCTACTTCTGTCACCTCACTCAGTACTGCTGCAATTATCAGCGCACATGGGCATCTTCATGCTTATCAAATGATTTATAAAAATCATTGTATACCAAGACTGTATGTTCCCCATTCTGAAGGTGGTATGGGCCTCCTCAAAATTGATTACATGTTTATAGAATTGCAATCGTAGGACTGCATACACATCCTCTGACCTCACAAGATCCAAATGTAGCAGAAGTTTTAAAACATGAGGAGAATAAGTTGAAGATGATTTCCCTGCTTAGTTTAGCAGAAGCATATTGGTGTCATAGGATCATAGGAAGTTACTAGGTATTGGCCCTGAGGCCCTTATTAGCCTAGCCAAGAGTTTAGCCCATGTTTAGACATGTGGGAATGGAAATCAAACCAAAAGTAGATAAAAATCAGGCAGCAAATGAGTGTGCCAAAAAAACAAAAGAAAGCAAATAAGGTGAAGGATCAGAAGAGGAAGCAAAAATGTCGAAAATGCATAAATATAGTCGGAAGTATAGAAAACTCTTGGAACCAATTATGTTGATCAGGACTGAATGAAATAATGGTTAAGTAGTGGTGAATTTAAACCAAAAGTATTTGTTTCCTCACAGGTAAGATAGGAATTATTACAAAGGTTTTTAGTTGCACTAGCTTTAGCGGGCACTATTATTTCTTGTTGTATCAAGGACTGAATTACAGGTTTGATTTTTTCTCTGTGCTTGTGATTTTAGTGGATACTGTGGAACTGAAGGGAGAGGTTTTGATGAATTAATTTTTATTCTTATCGGTTCTGCAGATTTTAGTATACCTACTTCATTAGCATGTCTAACCCATAGCATACCTCTCAGTCTCTTAGAGCATGAAACCTGGACAAAGCCATTAGTAAAAGTGGGACAGAGGTCCAAAAATAGGGAAGATTTTTAAATATTGTTTTTACAAACTTAGAAAGTAGATAGAATAACAGGTTTTGCATTAGCATGAATTTTCTGAAGAGTATAAAGTCTGAAACTCAAACATCTATCATTATTTTCTAACTTCAGTCTTTAATGATTCTGTTGGAACATCTAGGTGCACTCCTTGTGGTGTACAGTAAATGGTACAACCCAGTTTGCTTAATAGGTTTCTCTCTCTATCAAATTTACAAGTGCAGTAGAACTTACAAGAAAAGAATACCTTTCTTCAATCTGTCCCTAAAGAAATGGGTGTAGGTTCTGAAACAGGATATGTAACAGTAACATTTGTTACACCAACTGCCTTTACTTTATTTTTTATTTGTTTTTATTTTACATTTGTTTACCGGGATAGTCCGACTGGATACAAGTCCATTTTCAGCGGAGGCCCGGGGAGAAAAGCTCCAAATAGACAAACTTACATAGATTACACAAGAAGTTAGATAACATTAGAAAATATAAAACTAAGTGATTATGTACAATTGTTTAATAGTGTTCCCTAGTAGGGACTCACAATTCTCATGGACAGACAATTAAAAGCAAGAGACGTCAGATTGGATATAGAGCTTGGTGACGTAGTTGCATATTATGATATTTACAGATTATGCTTTCAGTTTATAACTTAATCAGGGTTGGTACATGGGCAAAGCCACTTCACTTTGAGATACTGTTTGAGGTTTGTTTTTTTAAGAGACTTCTGGAGGATTGTAGGATTATATAGTTTGGCAACGAACTCCAGGTTTTGCCAACAAAGTTGGCAAACAGTGATTCACCAGCAGAGTTATTAGCTTTGTGGGTTTAGACCAGTAGTTTGTTGGCTGACCGTAGGGATCTCAGGTTGCTATATGGTTTAATAATATTTATAAGTGAGGGGGTATCCTCAGGATGGTACAGAATGTTGTGGGCTATTAAGAGCTGATTGAACTGAATTAAGCTGGGCAGTTCTAGCCATTCTAGTTGTTTCAGGTTCTGGCAGTGGTGGGTTCTATAGGTGGAGCTAGTGGCGAATCTGGCAATATGGTTGTAGCTATGGGACAGCTTACCTAGTTCAGATTTGTTGAGGTTTGAGAGTACAGGCGAGGTATATAAAAGAGTAAAGAGTAGGTGTGACCGGGCAATTGCAGTCCTAGCCAGTGGGGTTAAAAATGTCTTGTTTCCATACAGTGATCCAAGCTTCGTATTGATGGTCTGTATGGTTTTGTTGATCTGTAGGTCAAATTTGAAATTATTGTCTATGTTAACCCCTAGAAGTTTGGTGTGTTAATCTGGGGAGATAGTGGTACCATTGTTAGACGTGACAGAGAATGAAAGTGTGACAGATCTACTAGTGGAGGTGAAGAGTAGAAGTTTAATTCTATTGGGGCTCAGTAGTAGGCGTTGGTTGGCGAGCCAGTTCTCAGTAGTGTTAAGGGAGGGAGGGTGGCCTAATGGTTAAGTTGTTTACCTTATAGACACAAGGTGCAGGGTTTGATTCTCACATGGGATAATTGGCTAGGCTTAAAGTGGACCACAAGAGCAGTTAGCCTAGTAGTAACCTATGAACCTATAAATGTTTTTTGGGTTAGAATTTACAGTTCGGATGGGGAGGTGGCTGAGCAGATCAGAGTGGAATCATCTGCGTATTGAATACAGGTAGCTATAGGGATAGCAGTATGAAGGTTGTTGATAAAAATAGAGAAGAGTAGTGGACCTAGTATGGAGCCTTGAGGGACACCAAGTGTGAGAGGTAGCTGGCTGGAGAGTTTGCTCTGCCATAGTACCACCTGGTGTCTACCAGTCAGGTAGGACCGGAACCACTGGGTTGAGTGCTTATTGAGGGAAATAGATTTCAGAGAAAGAATGAGAAGTTCATGGCTGACCATGTCAAAGGCTTTTGATAGGTCAAGAAAGAGGGCAGAGAATAGCCTATTTTCATTCCTGTTTTGGTTTATGGCATTAGTAAATGAAAGGAGGGCTATGGTGGTGGTGTGGTGTGGCCTGAAACCATGCTGGGAGTTGGATAGTAAGTTATTCTGTGTAAGGTATTGCATTAGTTGCTTGTGAACACATTTTTCCATTATTTTGGCTAGTAGGGAAAGAATGGCAATGGGTCTATAAGTTGGATATGTCTGTAGAACTACCACCTTTATGGAGTGGGATGATGTGGGATGTTTTCCAGAGGGAGGGGATAGCACTTTTGGATACGGTTCTGTTGATAAGGATAGATATGGGATATGCAGTGGCATCTGCAGCTATTTGTAGGTACTCTGCAGGGAGGAGGTCAGCAGTGAGGATGGTAGGTTTTAGTTTTTTTTTATAAGTGTTTTGATAAAACTAGTGGATATCGGTTGGAAGCTAAATTGGGGGTGATTAGTGGGTAGATTAGGGGTGTGGTTTAAGTTTGTGGGGGTTAGTTGATTTGCTAGGGATTGGATTGTTTCAATGAAAAAGTTATTATAAGCACCTGCTATTGTCTCTGGGAAACTATGGGTGTAGTCAGCCAGGGTTGAGGTGGTAGACTGACCTGGATGAAGTAGTTGATTTTAGCCTGCCCAGAACTTTTGAGGGTTGTTTTGGTGTTTTTGTAGGAGATTTTGTAGAAGCTTTTTCTATCTAGTAAAATAGATTTTTTGGTATCATGCGTGAGCTAACAATATTTTAGATGGTCAAGTGGGGCTTTAGTTGTTGCCCAGGCTCTGTTTCTAGTTTTGATTTTACATTTGGTATCTTTTGTGAGCCATGGTGCTGTGTTTGATCTAGATTTTATTCTATGTGCTGGAGCATGGGAATCAGGGATACTTAGGAATTTAGTGTTAAAGTGAGCTATAGCCTCTTCTAATGGTAGATGTTTTAGTTTTGACCAGTCAACTGCTTTTAGTTCATTCAGGAATATAACAATGTCAAAGTTTTTCCTGTTTCTAAGTGTTTTATATTTGGTCTGGTGAGGGTTTCCTGCCTTATGTTTTATGATATTGGCTAGTAAATGGTCGCTAAGGTCATCAGGGAGAGTGCCAGCTATGTACATTTGGGGTTGGTTATTAACTAGTATCCAGTCTAGGATACTTTCCCTGTTGGTCAGTTTGTTTATTCTAGTGGGAGAGGTTATGGTCTGTTTAAACCCATATATGTTTATAGGGGTGGGGGGGGGGTTTCAGAGGAGCAGGGGTGCCCGTCCTTATTGAAGTCACCAAGAACTATGGTTTCTTGGGGATAGGTAGTGGATAACCAGTATAGGATATCCTCTAGGGTATTTAAGTTGTTGCCTGGCGGAATGTAAGCACAGACTATTTTCAAACATTTGTTCTGGTTAATCTGTGGTTTGGTTATGAGGAGTTTTGCATTATTGAATTGGGGTGGTTGAATGGTGTCTCTATTAACAGTTAGAGTATTTTTGTAAAGGACTGCTAGCTCACCTCCTTTCCTTGAAGTACAGTCTAACCGGTGAATATTGTATCCTGGAGGTAGTATCTCATTATCAGTAGTACTAGGTTAGTACGGTCTAACCAGTGAATATTGTATCCTGGAGGTAGTATCTCATTATCAGTAGTACTAGGTTAGTGCTGTCTAATCAGTGAATATTGTATCCTGGAGGTAGTATCTCATTGTCAGTAGTAGTAGGTTAGTACGGTCTAACCGGTGAATATTATATCCTGGAGGTAGTATCTCATTATCAGTAGTACTAGGTTACTACAGTCTAACCAGTGAATATTATATCCTGGAGGTAGTATCTCATTATCAGTAGTACTAAGTTAGTACGGTCTAACCGGTGAATATTATATCCAGGAGGTAGTATCTCATTATCAGTAGTACTAGGTTAGTACAGTGTAACCAGTGAATATTATATCCTGGAGGTAGTATCTCATTATCAGTAGTACTAGGTTAGTACAGTCTAACCAGTGAATATTATATCCTGGAGGTAGTATCTCATTATCAGTAGTACTAGGTTGGTACAGTCTAATCAGTGAATATTATATCCTGGGGGTAGTATCTCATTATCAGTAGTACTAGGTTAGTACAGTGTAACCAGTGAATATTATATCCTGGAGGTAGTATCTCATTATCATAGTACTAGGTTAGTACAGTCTAAGCGGTGAATGTTATATCCTGGGGGTAGTATCTCATTATCAGTAGTACTAGGTTAGTACAGTCTAACCAGTGAATATTATATCCTGGAGGTAGTATCTCATTATCAGTAGTACTAGGTTAGTACACACTAACCAGTGAATATTATATCCTGGAGGTAGTATCTCATTATCAGTGGTACTAGGTTAATACGGTCTAACCGGTGAATATTATATCCTGGAGGTAGTATCCCATTATCAGTGGTACTAGGTTAGTGCAGTCTAACCAGTGAATATTGTATCCTGGAGGTAGTATCTCATTATCAGTAGTCCTAGGTTAGTACGGTCTAACCGGTGAATATTATATCCTGGAGGTAGTATCTCATTATCAGTAGTACTAGGTTAGTACAGTCTAACCAGTGAATATTATACCCTGGAGGTAGTATCTCATTATCAGTAGTACTAGGTTAGTACAGTCTAACCGGTGAATATTATATCCAGGGGGTAGTATCTCATTATCAGTAGTACTAGGTTAGTACGGTCTAACAGGTGAATATTATATCCTGGAGGTAGTATCTCATTATCAGTAATACTAGGTTAGTACAGTCTAACCAGTGAATATTATATCCTGGAGGTAGTATCTTATTATCAGTAGTACTAGGTTAGTATGGTATAACCGGTGAATATTATATCCTGGAGGTAGTATCTCATTATCAGTATTACTAGGTTAGTACAGTCTAACCAGTGAATATTATATCCTGGAGGTAGTATCTCATTATCAGTAGTACTAGGTTAGTACAGTCTAACCAGTGAATATCATAACCTGGGGGTAGTATCTCATTATCAGTAGTACTAGGTTAGTATGGTATAACCAGTGAATATTATATCCTGGAGGTAGTATCTCATTATCAGTAGTACTAGGTTAGTACAGTCTAACCAGTGAATATTATAACCTGGGTTTAGTATCTCATTATCAGTAGTACTAGGTTAGTACAGTCTAACCGGTGAATATTATATCCTGGAGGTAGTATCTCATTATCAGTAGTACTAGGTTAGTACGGTCTAACCGGTGAATATTATATCCTGGAGGTAGTATCTCATTATCAGTAGTACTAGGTTAGTACGGTCTAACCAGTGAATATTATATCCTGGAGGTAGTATCTCATTATCAGTAGTACTAGGTTAGTACAGTCTAACCAGTGAATATTATATCCTGGAGGTAGTATCTCATTATCAGTAGTACTAGGTTAGTACAGTCTAACCAGTGAATATTATATCCTGGAGGTAGTATCTCATTGTCAGTAGTACTATGTTAGTACGGTCTAACAGGTGAATATTATATCCTGGAGGATAGTATCTCATTATCAGTAGTACTAGGTTAGTACAGTCTAACCGGTGAATATTATATCCTGGAGGTAGTATCTCATTATCAGTAGTACTAGGTTAGTACGGTCTAACCAGTGAATATTATATCCTGGAGGTAGTATCTCATTATCAGTAGTACTAGGTTTAAGCCAAGTTTCCGTAAGACACATAATGTCTGGGGAGTGGGTTGCTAGAAGGGCATGTAGGTTGGGAATCTTATTGTTAATACTTCTAATATTTAGGTGAAATGCTAGGAGAGAACTAGTGGGAGTAGAAAGGGGTAGCTTGACTGTGGGGGTTGTGGTAGTGGAGTGAAGGTTATTGGGTATGGGTGGGTCAGGGTTGGGATGGATGTCCCCATGTGTTATAAGGTTATATTGATACTTTAAGCTTTAGGAGTTTGTGTATACGTTTTATATAGTCTTTGTCTTTAGGATTATGTTTTGTGGCTTTTCAGGGTGATATTTTGTTGAGGGTGGTAGATTCGGTGTGCTGGGGATGGTAAAGTGTTTGGTGTTATGTGTGAAGTTGTGGGTGGCTGTTTGACCTTTTGAGTGGTGAATACCATGGTCAGGTTTTTATTCATAGGCTGTAAGATGGTAAAATAGAAATAGTATAGGCAGTAGGGTAATTAGTATGTTTTTACTTGTTTGCATTTTGTTAGGGGGCAGGCCAATTTTGATGGTTGAGTGTGCTAACAGGGTGTGGAAGAATGGAAGAGAAGGAAATGGGTTAAGGGGGGAAGGCTGTCGAGTGATGTATGAGATGCTGATTGGTACTTAGCATAAGGGGAGTGGCTAAATTTAGTTTAAATGTAGCACTAGGGAGTGGGTGGGAATTGGGGGTAGGGAGGGGAGCACAGCAAAGGCGAGCAGAGCGGGGCTAAGACTGACTCCAAGTATTTCTTTAGGCTTTTGGTATGTATGGTTGTATATTTGGCTGTATTTTTAATTTGTTGTTTGTACCAATTTATAGGCTATCTTTAAGCTGTATTTTATACACTTGCAGGTTAATTTTATAGCTACAAGGTATAATTTTCAGGGCTATGTGAGGGAGAGCAGAGTGAAATTACTGTGTTCAGGGTATTATCTTAGATGTAAGAAA
This sequence comes from Protopterus annectens, assembly GCF_019279795.1. Taxonomy (NCBI): domain Eukaryota; kingdom Metazoa; phylum Chordata; order Ceratodontiformes; family Protopteridae; genus Protopterus; species Protopterus annectens. The sequence continues at coordinate 1,501,560,776 of NC_056739.1, forward strand.
GAAGATACTGGGGGCAAACTAGCTAATTTTAACAATATGGAGGGAGCCAAATTACTGTGAGAACAGCATAAAAGGTTCCTGTAGGCACAGGTCAGCAGTATACAGTACTCGCTTTAAATTCTAATCTATGTTCTGTTTTTAAACACAGACAGCAACAGTAAGAGGCTTTTTTCTTGCTTTTGTACTTGCTTTAAATTCTAATATGTGTTCTGTTTTTAAACACAGACAGCAAATTTAACAGTACAGTTTAGCATTAGGAGCCTTATTTAAGGGTTGGGAAGTTTGGTGCTGTTGACCCAGTATGGCTGAATTAAACAGTTTAAGCAGAAATACTTTAGAAAAAGTAGTAACATTAGTTAGGTTTATTATTGAGGATAGACCAGTGTGGCTGTCTATTTTATTTTTCTTTTTTAAAAAAATCCTAACTGGATGCAGACCTTCTAACTGTGCGAGCCTTTCAGGGTGGGAGCCGTGAGACGAGATAATACCTAATAATAGATATTTAGTGATTAGTTTATCAGCAGATACAGAACTATAGCAAAAAAATTGATTGAACAGTGTTTCATGCCATATATAACACAGCGACTGAGAGAAAAAGCATAATTCTTACATTAATACACTGCACTGCCCTAAGAAACAGTTTCAAGTATTCAGTAGCTAAATAGAACAGGTAAGCAGGCTATAACACGTATAAGAAGAAACGCTAATCAGGGTCACACTGTTCTGCCTACAACATCTTGTATCTTTAGCCTGAAAATAAAGCCCAAATGCTACTACCATTAAAGTAGGCTGTTTGTACAGAGTCTAGGATTTAAGAAGTAGGCCAAATACTGCAACAAAGTTACACTGATCCACTTTAGCCTGAAAATAAAGCCCAAATGCTACTACCATTAAAGTAAGCTGTTTGTACAGAGTCTAGGATTTAAGAAGTGGGCTAAGTACTGCAACAAAGTTACACTGATCCACTTTAGCCTGAAAATAAAGCCCAAATGCTGCTACCATTAAAGTAAGCTGTTTGTACAGAGTCTAAGATTTAAGAAGTAGACTAAATACTGCAACAAAGTTACACTGATCCACAAACAATCACTTCAGTTTAGCAGCAGCAAGAAAGCACAAAAGCAGGTACCCAAACCATTCGTCAGCCTCATGTATTAATGCACTTTTAAACATTCAGAGTCAGCATAACATTTCTCTTATTATTAAATCTACAGTTGTATTTAATCAAAGAGTCAGTAACACAAAATTACATACCAACAGGTATGACAGCTGTCTGGGTTGGGAGCACTGGGGAGTTTGAAAAATGGAGGTTAATTGAGGTGGTTAAGTAACCTTGGATTGTTAGCAAGGCAGGGGGAGGGGTACATGTTAGGGGCTAACCACACCAGAGGAATCCTCAGAGCCTGTGATTAAAGTAAGAGGCGTTTTTCCTGCTTTTGTCCTTGCTTTAAATTCTAGTCTATGTTCTGTTTTTAAACACAGACAGCAACAGTAAGAGGCTTGGTTGTATGTTTGGGTGTATTTTTAATTTGTTTTTTTGCACCAGTTTATAGACTATGTTTAAGCTGTATTTTATACACTTGCAGGTTAATTTTATAGCTGACCCAGGTATTTGACTATCTGAAGTAACTTTTAATTAAGACCTGGTGTCTCCAGTGTTCAGCATGAATGGAATTTCCTTTTCATTTATTTCTACTTTAACATAGGGTCCCTTTTGATCTATTGGCAGCAAAGGGTCCAGATTTATTTTTATTACCCTGCTGTAGTCAGTACGGTGATTTGCAGCACTTAGTATGGACGTTAGGTCTTTTTACTGCCAAGTCTATAAGCACTTGCTTTATTTGATTTTGTGCAGGGCTTGCAAACCCTGCACAAAGGCAGCTGCAGTGGCTGGTTTAGCTTGTTCATTTGGATCTGGTATTTCTGAATGTCAATCAACCACTGCTTTAAGTTGACTCAAATACTTTGCAGAGGCTTTCCCTTTGTTTTGTCTACATGCCTGACACACTTTTGTAATTTAACAATGCTGTCCTTTTATCTATTAGTGCATTTCCTGTGGGAGTAAAATTTGTTCTTAGCCTTTTCAAGTAATTGTGTTCTTATTTCATTTGAAGTAACTACCCAAAGCAGCTGGTTTAAATCTGTCAAAGTAGGGTTGTAGCATTTTATTATAATAAACACTAGTGCTCCTTTATTTTATTTATTTTATTTTACATTTGTTAACTGGGGTGTCTGACTGAGCGGAAAAGGCCCTTTTTCAGCAGAGGCCTGGGGAGAAAAGCTCCACATAGAAAAATTACAGATACATTTAGTTATTTAGACATGATAAGTATACACACAAATTACAGTAGACATGTTTTTACAGTGGTATGCTGCACATAAACAGTTACAGTGGAGAGAACAAACAAAAAACAATATTAATTTAAAAATAAAGGTAGTTAATAGATTTGTGGTGTACAGCTGAAATTTGGAACATAGGTAGAATACATACATAGTACACAGGTACAGTACATACATACATTGTAGATTATCCCGTGTTTGTGAGTAAGACTGAAAACTGTTATCAAGTACTCAAGGTTTAGTATATGTACCTTATACGCTTTCACTAGCCTGGGGAGCAATCATGGCACTGCGAACTTTGCTTGAGATGTTGCCTGATGAGATCATTAAAGGAGGCTTTGGACGATGTGTTTTGAATGCTAGTGGGGACAGAGTTCCATTTTATAACCACTGAACTACTATATAGTGCATCTCCAAAGCTATTGAAGCTGTTGGTGACTTCTAGTAGTAGTTTGCTTGATGATCTAAGAGGCCTTTTGGCTGAGTGATGTACTAGGTTTTTAAGGGCAGGACACTTATTGGGGAGGTAATAGATAGAATGACTGAGGCAGAGCTGATTGTAGGCTAGGAGGCTGGGCAGTTCAAGCCAGTGGAGCTGTCTCAAAGCAGTGCAGTGATGAGTTCTATATGAGCAATTTGCAGCAAAGCAGGCAATTCTGTTATAGCAGGCTTCCATTTTGCTTAGTTCAGTTTTGTTGAGATTAGTCAGAATGGGAGATGCATAGGGTGGATAGAAGTTGGGAGTGAGCAATGGCTGATCTTGTGTTGGTAAGAAATGGTTTGATATGGTAGAGAGATCCCAGTTTGGCATGTACTTTTTTAATAGTTAAGTTGAGATGACTATCACATGTGGGAGTCTGTGGTTATTCCCAATAGCTTAGCCTGTGCCACTGGAGTGATTGGAGTAGCATTTGTGGAATAGATAGTGAATTGACTGTTATCAGTGTTTTTGTTATAATTATAAACTTAGTTTTCTTTGGACTGAGGGTAATTTGGGCTTTGATAAGGTAGTTTTCAACGTCAGAGAATATTAGTTGAGTTGTTTCCAGGAGGGTGGGAATGTTTTGTGCAGCACAGATTAAGGTAGTGTCATCTGCATACTGAATGATAGATGCATGCTGTGTGGAGATATGGAGGTCATTTGTGAAGTTTGTGAATAGTAGTGGTCCTAAGATAGAACTCTGTGAGACTCCTATAGTTAAGGTCAGCTGAGGAGAGAGAGAATTTTCCCATTTTACAGCTTGCTACATGTCAGTTAAGTAGCTTTGGAACCAGGTAAGAGTGGAATTTGATATGTGATATTGGTTTAGTTTGTTTAGCAGGATTTGGTGCGAGACTGTGTCAAATGCTTTGGACATATCCAAAAACAGAGTTGACACCTGCAGGCCTTTGTTTTTGAGACGGTTTACTGTGTCTGTGAAGCATAGGAGGGCTGTAGTAGTACTATGGGCAGGTCTGCAACCATGCTGAGTAGGTGACAGGATGTTGCTGTCTAGGAGATATTTTAGCACCTGGGTATGGATGCATTTTTCTAGGATTTTGGCCAGGGAGGAGAGTAAAGCAATGGGTCTGTAGTTATTAAGTTCAGTGGAGGTCCCACCTTTATGTATGGGTGTAACACAGGATATTTTCCAGAGTTTGGGCACATAGTTTTCAACAATTGATCTGTTTGAGAGTGGAGATTGGGATAGCAATAGCATCTGCTGTGAGTTTCAAGAAATAGCTGGGGAGTAGGTTGGATGCTGTTGATGAGGTTTTTAGTTTGGAGAGCATGCTTTTGATTGAAGTGGTGGAAACTGTTTTGAGGGTAAAGCTATTAGTGTTATTTGTGTTGGGTGGGATAGTGAGGAAGGAACTGTCTTGTGATACTAAAGATAGAATTGAGTTCACAAAGTGGGAGTTGGACTGTGTTTCAATGGGAACTTTAGTGTCAGGGGTGGTTGGTTTGGGGTAGCCTTTTGGGTGATTAGTGTTATTTGTGTTGGGTGGGTAGTGAGGAAGGAACTGTTTTGTGATACTAAGGATAGAATTGAGTTCACAAAGTGGGAGTTGGATTGTGTTTTAGTGGGAACTTTAGTGTCAGGGGTGGTTGGTTTGGGGTAGCCTTTTGGGTAGGTTTCAGTAGCTGGTTTACATTTTTCCAAAATTTTTGGGGATTGTGTTGGTATTTAGTTTGTAATGTCGTGTAGTAGGACTTTTTGTCCAGCCTAATGCATTTTTTTGCACGGTTGCGCAGTTCTTGGTACTTAGTTAGGCTTTGTGTTTCTTTGTTTTTTTTATAGTAAAGTCAGGCAATGTCTCTGAACTTGAGGATTTGTTTGGTTTCTTTACTGAGACAGGGGTTTGTAGAGGTTTTAACCTTGATTTTGCACAATGGAGCGACAGTGTCTAGGTATTGTAGAAATGTTTTGTTGAATTATGCAACAGCCTGGTCAAGTGGGAGGGTTTTTAGGGGGGGGGTCCAGTCACAGTTAGAGTAAAGTATTGTGGACCTCAGGAGTGAAGTTTATTGTGTTTCTAGTGGATATATAGTTAGCGTTTTTGCATATGCTTGTTCTACGTATAAGGTATATTATGTTGTGGTCCCTTAAGGTGTCTGGGAGACTGCCTACGTGGGGGGTACAATATGGGGTTGTTAGGACCCAGTCAAGGATGGATTCCCTTTTAGATTTTTTATCACATCTAATTGGAATTTGGACTGGCTGCTGGTAGCCATAGAGATTTATTAGATTACTTGGTGGTTCTGATATGCAGGTGAACCAATCTAGGTTGGAATCTCCCAGAACAAGGGTTTCTTGTGAGTATGTGTAAGAACACCAGAATAAGAAGTCTTCAAGGCTAGTAGGTGTATTACCAGGTGGAATATAGATCACAATTGTGGTGATGACCTTTTTAGGGTGAAGTTGAAGTTGTGAGATAAGTATGTCCCAGTTATTGGGGGAGGGGTAGGAGTTTGGTAATTGATGTACAGTTAAGTTGGACTTATACAGTAAGGCAGTTCCACCCCTTTTATTTACAAAGTGGTCTGTCTTGTCTAATGGTATTGTAGCCGGTAGGGAGAACTTCTGAGTTAGCTATGTTTTTATTTAGCCAGGTTTCTGTTAAAGCAACTATGTCTGGGGAGTAGTGTGCTATTGTGGCTTGGATTTCAGGTATTTTATTTCTGATACTTCTAATATTAATATTTAGCATTAAAAGATGGTTGGTTTTGCTGCTGTTGTTGATTTGCCCAGGGATGAAGATAGTGGGGGTGTTATGTTCTGACATTTGTGTTGGAGCAGTTTATGTTGGGCAGGATGGATTTGAGCCTGGGTTGGGCTGGATATCCCCACTTATGGTGAGCCTGGTGTTAAAATGGTGATACATATGTTGGAGTTTAGTGATGAGTGTGAGAAAGTATTGTGTTTTTTTGGAGTAGGAATGAGAGCATATGTGTTTAGTTCTAAACTGGTCTGTTATGTAGTTCTTGAACAATTGTGGGCAGATATTATTATAATGTGTGCTGTCTGTATATGAGACTGCATAATATAGTGTTGTGCTACTAAGTTTAGGGATATTGCTCGAGTGATAACTTGTGGTGTTATAAAGAATTATGAGAAGGCAGACTAGACTTTGTTGTGTGATAGTCATGGTTATAAAGTTTAAGTTGGTTCTAGGTGGGGTCTGGAGAGGAATTATAGGGTTGCACTATATGTGGATGGGTAAGTAGTGTTGGTGATGCAAATAATGCCTAGTGGGAATGAGAGTGGTTGGGAGTATTTTGTGGTGGAGCAAGTTGGTGTGGTATAATGTGATCTGATTTGAGGAGCTGTGATTGGTGGAGGTGATGAGGGTGAGCTCTGGGTGTTGCTGTGATTACTGTAAATGTAGAGGTAGTGGGGGTGGGAAGGAATAGGGGGCAGGTGAGCGGAGAGAGCCCGAGATTTAGCGAGGGCGAACAGATCAGGGCAGAGCCCACCAAGACAAGAGTAAAAAGTAAATATTACTTTACAAATCTGAACACTTTAAACAAATTCCTGAGGTCTAATGGCTTACCAGCAAGCAGAATGCAATTGCTGAAGAGCTCTTGTGTCCTGGTGGGAGACTAGAAATTTAAAGATGGCTCCATGCTCAGCAGGATTCTAATACAGACTTAATATTGGGGGAGGGAGATAGCACAGTGGGTGTAAACCAGGTGGAATGCAAAGAAACCAGTGAAACCAGAGAGGCAATCAGTGGAAATCTATCAGTGCAGGCCTCAGAGGGGGTACGTAATAATTCAAACTATCTGTAAAGTGAAGGAGAGAAGAGACAGCAAAGTTTAAGGTTGAGTGTGTGTCTTCACATTGACTTGCTTATTAGTAGCCAGTTTGTGCACAGATTAGAGTAGGGAGATACATTAGCAATGAAGGGGAATGTATATGTATGTATATATATATATATATATATATATATATATATATATATATATATATGCATATATATATATATATATATATATATATATATATATATATATATGTATATATGTATATATATATATATATATATATATATATATATATATATATATATATATATATATATATAAATATATATGTATATATGTGTATATATATATATATATATATATATATATATATATATATATATATGTGTGTATATATATATATATATATATATATATATATATATGTATATATGTATATGTATATGTGTATATATATATATATATATATATATATGTATATGTGTGTGTGTATATATATATATATATATATATATATAGATATAGATATATATAGATTAGATATAGATATATATATATATAGATGTATATATATATATATATATATATATAGATAGATAGATATACACTTTTTATCAGGCATGGGAGTGGTTTATTGTGCTGTAAAACAGTGTTATTGGTACACATGTTAAATTCACATCCCTTCCCCCATCAGTGTGACATTCTGCTCCTGCCCTACTTAGTAGCAGTCATAATAATATAACCGTTATGTACTTCAAATAAAATTTATAATGATGTGGTACCTCTTATTTAACCGGATAATTAAGTAGATTATTAAGTCTGTGATTTTATCCAAGACAATATACTGCATGGCTGGAAATATATCAACCTTAGTCCATTTGGCAGTCAAAAATTATATATAAATATATACATATACATTTTGCATGTAAAAAATCAAATGTAAAAATCATATTCTATTTTGATAACCTGTTGTTAACAAAGATCGCTTTCATTCTTCTAGACTTCTTCAGGTCTGTGTACAAGAACCCTAAAAACTATCTATAAAAATATTATTGTATAATTAATATTGTTATTGTATATCATTTTGAATAAAGTGGAAAAAAGAGAACCAGAAAAAGAAAAAAAAAATAATAAGAAAAAAAGTATGATGATGGAACCAAAATATACACTTAAATTACAACTGATTTAAAATGGTATTTAAAACCAACTGGTAGAATAAAATAAAATTATTCATGTAAACAATGTGGCAGTTTTCTAAGTTCCAGTGCACTTTTAATTGAACAGTAGTAGTTTAGTCCAGGCTTCAAAAACAGTTCAGCTTTAATTGCCACATGAGTTCATGTTTCTCCAGAATATTGGGATGTCTCCTTCAAGATCACCCATGTCTATGTGATCCAGGATCTGGAACTTAAACCCGGTGTGTCTTTTATTTTTATTTTATTTATTTATTTTACATTTGTTGACCGGGATAGTCCAACTGGATTCATGTCCATTTTCAGTGGAGGCCCAGGGAGAAAAGCTCCAAGATAAGCAGTTAAGATTACAGATACAATATATACAGTGGTTACATACTTAACAAGTTATACAAATTCAAAGGTTACCGATACAATATATACAGTGGTTACATACTTAACAAGTTATACAAATTCCAAGGTTAGAGATAATCCCGGGTGTAAGATTACAGATGCAATATATACAGTGGTTACATACTTAACAAGTTATACAAATTCCAAGGTTAGAGATAATCCCGGGTGTAAGATTACAGATACAATATATACAGTGGTTACATACTTAAGTTATACAAATTCCAAGGTTAGAGATAATTCCGGGTGTAAGATTACAGATACAATATATACAGTGGTTACATACTTAACAAGTTATACAAATTCCAAGGTTAGAGATAATCCCGGGTGTAAGATTACAGATACAATATATACAGTGGTTACATACTTAACAAGTTATACAAATTTCAAGGTTAGAGATAATCCCGGGTGTAAGATTACAGATACAATATGTACAGTGGTTACATACTTAACAAGTTATACAAATTCCAAGGTTAGAGATAATCCTGAATGTAAGTCTTGATTAAGTAACACAACTAAGCTAAATTATAGTTATTAACTCACAGTAGAGGAGTTTATCTGGTTTGATACATTGACCCAGAGACTCCCCAGACTCTGGAATAGACTGCCCGTACATGTCAAGCAGAGCGCCTCTTTGGCCCTCTTCAAAAGGAACCTTGATGATTGGATGGGAGATAGGAAATTCACCCCGGGGATCACGTCAGTTGCCCTGCTAGACAGGTATCCAGGGAAGTAAATACTGTGGGAAGAAATAGCCAGGGAATTGTTATGGCTAGGCTTGTATAGGCCCTAGGGCTGATAGCGTAGTACCAACCTGTGAACCTATGGTATAGCCAGTTTAGTGCCAAATATTTTTTGAGTCTTATCTTAAATTGACTCAGGGTGGTAAGTAAAGTAATATCAGCTGGGAGTGAGTTCTAGGATATACCTGCAGAGTTGGCAAAGAAAGAGTCACCGGCTGAGTTATTAGTTTTGATAGTCTGAACTAGCAGTCTGTCAAAAGATCGAAGAAGTCTGGAATTGTTATAGGGGGTGATGATGTTTTTTATTGCAGGAGTATTGTAAAGGATTTTATATGCCATAATCAATTGGTCATACTGGATCAAGCTAGGCAGTTCTAGCCACCCAAGCTGGTTTAGAGTGATATAGTGGTGTGTCCTATAAGGGAGACCAGTGGCAAATTTGGCAATTTGGATGTATCAGATAGAGTGTTTGTTGAGGACAGACTTGTTTAAATTAGAGAGTAAAGGGGGTGCGTGCAGAAGAGTTGAAAGTAGGTGAGAGTGAGCTATGGCAATTCTAGCAGGTGGGGTTAAGAAGGCTTTTATCCTGTAAAGTGACCCTAGTTTTTTATTGATGGTTTTGATGGTTTGATTAACATGCAGTTCGAATTTAAGATCGTTATCTATGATAACACCTAGTAGTTTTGTAGAGGTGTCTGGGGAGACAATAGTGCCACTATTGGATTTTATGGTAAAGGTAAATGCAGTAGACATATGAGTTGGTGAGAAAGTAACAGTTTTTTTTTAGGATTTAAGAGGACCAGAAGGCCAGTTTTCTATTATGTTGAAGGTGTTCTGGGTATCTGAGCATAGTTCTGTCTGAGATGTGGCCGAGCAGATCAGGGTGGATACAGCTGACTTTTGGGATAACAGTGTAAAGGTCATTGATGAAAATAGAGAACAGTATAACCCTAGTATAGAACCCTGGGGTACACCAAGGGAGTTGAGTAGGAGGTTAGATAGTTTGGCCTGCTGTCTGCCACTCATAAGATTGGAACCATTGAAGGGCTTTAGCATCTAGACAGAATGTTTTCAGGATGTGGATTAGAAGTTTGTATCAAATGCCTTGAAGAGATCCAAGAAGAGGGGAGATGACATTTTATTATTGTTGCGATTATGGTTTATGGTGTTGGAGAAGGCTAGGAGGGCTGAAGTAGTGCTTTGGTGAGGTCGGAAGCCGTGCTGGCAGCCTGCCATAAGGTTATTCTGAATCAGGTGGTGCAGCAGTTGTCTATGAATACATTTTTCCATAATCTTTGCAAGTGGAGATAATATAGCTATTGGCCTATAACTGGATAGTTCAGTAGAGCTACCTCATTTGTACAGTGGGATTACATAGGATATTTTCCAGATGGTGGGAATTTTGGCTTTTACTATGGTTTGATTGATTGCTGTAGAGATGGGGTAAGCAATGGCATCAGCTGCGTTTTGTAGATACTCGGCAAGGAGTAGATTGTCAGATTTTATGAAGAGAAAGGTGTTTGGCTAGTGCATTATTTATACATCCAGAGCGGATTTCTGACAGATGACATGAAATCCTACACTTGAGTTTATTTACAGTCTTGCCCACATAGAATGCATCACATTCATTGCACTGTGCCCTGTAAATTACTTTTGTAGTGTTACAGTCACCTCCTACACTGGTTTTAATGATTTTCTTTAAATAAGGGCAATAAAAACTATCACCTTGCTGTATAAATATACAAAATGTACAATTAGTTTCATATCTTTTAGTGTTTCTCTCATATGGTCTAGGTTTAAATTCATCAAAACTTCTAATGTTCCTGGCCTTCCCATAAACACATGATGGGGCTTCACCTAAGATGTTAATCAGAAAAGGGTTTCCTGTGACAATGTCCCAGTTTTCTTCATTAACATTTGTGATAATCCAAAGTGTATGTCAGGATGCAGCTATTTTTGCATTTGTTATTCTCTGTGGAATTTCTTAACATTCCCCTGCTGGGGAGGTTGAGTGAAGGTGCTTCAATCCTTTACAGTTCTATAATGGGTTCCAGGATGTTTTCTGACATCTGACTTTCATAGCCTCCCAATAGAAAATCATTCTCTAAATTGTTCCAGTTTCTCAAAAATGGTTCAGTCTCTGTGGTTGTTGTTGTGTCTTTCTCCTTTTCCTGGTAGGGTGCCGCCACAGCGGAACTCCGGTCCACTAATGATTGGCAGTAGATTTTTATGTGCCGAGTTGCCGGCCCTGACGCACAACCTTCAATGAAGGTACGCCTATTCACGCATGTCTCCACACAGAAGACGCTCTAGCTGAGAATCGAACAGGACAACATTGTACTGTGAGGCGACAACGCTACCGCAGCATCACCACCGCAGTTGGTTTAGTCTCTGTGGTAATTCTAGCTAATCTATAGCCTCTCGCTATATGAGAGAAACACTAAATTATGTGAAGCTAATTGTACATTTTGTATATTTATACAGCAAGGTGATAGTTTTTATTGCCCTTATTTAAAGAAAATCATTAAGACCAGTGCAGGGGATGACTTTAACACTACAAAGGTAATTTACAGGGCACAGTGCAATGAATGTGATGAATTCTATGTGGGCAAGACTGTAAATAAACTCAAGCATAGAATTTCATGTCATCTGTCAGCAATCTGCTCTGGATGTAAAAATAATGCACTAGCCAAACACCTTTCTCTTCAAAAAAGACACACAGGTTTTAACTTCCAGATACTGGATCGCACAGACATGGGTGATCTTGAAGGAGACATCCTGAATATTCTGGAGAAGCATGAACTCATGTGACAATTAAAGCTGAACTCTTTTAGGAAGCCTGGACTAAACTACTGCTGTCCAATTAAAAGTCTACGGGAACTTAGAAAATTGCCACATTGTTTACGTGACTAATTTTATTCCATTTTATTTTATTTTACCAGTTAGTTTTAAATACCATTTTAAATCAGTTATAATTTAAGTGTATATTTTGGTTCCATCATCATACATTTTTTTTATTATTTTTTCTTTTTCTAGTTCTCTTTTTTTCCACTTTATTCAAAATAATGTATAATAACAGTACTAACTAATTATGCAATAATATTTTTATAGGTTCATAGGCAGGTACTAGGCTATTGGCCCTAGGGCCTATACAAGCCTAGCCAAAAAGGTACCCTGGCTTTCGCCACCCAAGAAAATAATTTTCCTGTGCCCCTGTCAAGCAGAACCACAGAAGTGATCCCCGGGGTGAATTTCCTATTACCCACCCAATCATCAAGATTGTCAAACAGAGATAGGTAGTCTGTTCCAGAGTATGGGAAGTCTCTGGGACAGGAATCTATCCCTCCAGCTTGTTCTGTTTATTGTGGTGACAAGGTTTAGGTCCCTAGAGCATGTAGCTCAGAGGGATTGGGATTTCTTTAAGTGGAGCATGTCCAACAGCTCTGGGCTTGACATAGCTTTGTATGTTAGGCAGAGATCGCCTCTGAGTAGGCGATATGCGACGGAGTAAAGCTGGAGTTTTTTGAGTAGGTCTGTGTAAGACATCTGTTTGAGGCTAGTAATCCTCTTTGTGAGGTATTTTTGCAGCCTTTCCAGTTGTTGTAGATGTCTTGTGAGGTACATACCAAAAGGGGCATTGTACTCTATAATGGGTCTAATGAGTGATGAGTAGAGGGGAACAATGACCTCGTTTTTCTGGATGAGAAACCATTTGTGATGAGGTGTGCCACGTAGAAGGATTTCCTGACCACTGTGGCGATGTGATTATCAAAGGAGGGACTACTGTCCACCTGTGTCCCAAGGTCTGTTATCAAACTTTCGGTGTTAAGTAGACTACCGCCTATGTGGTAGTTCATGGGTACAGAGATTTTACCAAAGGGGATGACAGTGCACTTTTTGGCACTGAACTTGAGACCATGGCTTTGACACCAGGCATCTGTCTCTGTGAGGCCTTTTTGTAGGATGTCCACATCGTTAGGAGTTTCGATTATGGCTCCTAGTTTGCAGTCATCTGCAAATTTAGTTAACCAAAGACCTTCTGTGTTAGCCTGTACTTCAGAGAAGTGGATACCAAATTGGAGAGGACCCAGGACTGAACCCTGTGGTACTCCACTTGTCACTAGTCTGAAGTCTGATTTGGAGTCTGCTACTTTCATTGTGGGTTCTGTCAGTAAGCCAGTTGGCAACCAATTTTGTGACATAGGGATTTATACCTAGTTTAGTGAGTTTATCTTTAATTCCAGAGTGGGAGATGGTGTTGAACGCCTTGGCGAGATCTAGATAGGCTGTGTGAACCACCTTACCCTCATCTGTGGCATTGGTGATTACTTCAAAGAAGTCTATCAGGTTTAGGAGGCATGATCTGCCTTTTACAAACTAGAACTGTGTGGTGTCCAGAGTTTGCAGATCTCCAATGTCTTTGTTTATGAGTTCCATGATGATACATTCTATGGCCTTGCAGACCAGGCTCGTCAGGCTAATGGAGCGGTAGTTCCCGGGGTCTGTTGTGGCCCCCCCTTTGTGGAGTGGGATAACTGTCGCAGTGCGCCATTCAATGGGCACAAAGCCTGAGGTGAGGCTATGATTGAACATGGTACTTAGGTGGGGTGCCAGTTCATTCTATAATTCATGTAGAAGGCAGCCTGGGATGTTATCAGGTCCCATGGATGCTGTGTTCTTGGCTTTGGAGAGTGAGGTTTTTACCTGTGCAGCCGTGATTACAGGAACTTTGCATTCTTCCGGTATAAAGATGGGCCCTTTAGAGGGTGAGAGGGGGGTAAAGTTAGCAATGAACCTATCTGCCAGGATGTTGACAATATCAGTTAGTTCTGTAAATTTAGTGTCATTGTGCTGTAACTCAGAGCAGATCTGAGTGTTGACATTGAGATTCTTGACATAGCTATATAATGCTTTGTGGTTGCCTTTAGAATCAGTGGCTATTTTGTTTTCATAACTAGCTTATAGATAGTTTTTAGGGTTCTTGTACACAGACCTGAAAAAAGTCTAGAAGGACAAAAGCGATCTTTGTTAACAATAGGTTATCAAAATAGAATATGATTTTTAGAACTGATTTTTTACCTGCAAAGTGTATATATATTTATATATTTTTTGATTGCCAAATGGACTAAGGTTAATATATTTCCAGCCATGTAGTATATTATCTTGGATAAAATCATAATCTTAATAATCTGGTTAAATAAGAGGTCCCACATCATTATAAATTTTATTTAAATTACATAAGGATATTATTTAAAGTACATAAAGATTATATTATTATGACAGCTACTAAGTAGGGCAGGACCAGCTCGAATGTCACACTGATGGGGGAAGGGATGTGAATTTAACATGTGCACCAATAACACTTTGTTTTACAGCACAATAAACCACTCCCTTGCCTGATAAAAAGTATATATATATATATATATATATATATATATATATATATATCTATATATATATATATTTAGAAAGCTTGTGAGGAAATTATTACTCTATTTTTGTTTTACTTGGATCGCTTGTCTGTGTACTTAATAAAGGATTTTCCACTGGAAACAGACTGCCTGCCTTGCTTGGATTACTTTTGAATACTTAGTAATTCTGCATAATGTTATTTATATATATATATATATATATATATATATATATATGTATGTATATCATTATGATTATGTACATACTCCAAAAAACATGTAATTTAAACAAACAAAAACAGTTAAACTAATGATGCATAACTCTTACATCTCTCCAATTGGGACAACTCTATTTAGTAAAATAATATAATATAATATGCATAACATGTAAATTCATAAAATGTTTGCTATGTAGAATAATATACATTTCTGCCCTATTTATAGCTTATACAAAGCTTAAAAAATTAAACCTGGACAGAGAAGCGTATGCAAAAGGTTTTGCCTACCCTGCACCACCATTGTCACAATCTGGTATATAGAAAAATGTGGGCATTCAGGAAGTTACTGCAGCAGTAGGTGTGAACCAAACGGCTCTACCTGTTTAGGGATCGGATCGGAGTAAAGAAGGTTGGACATATGTATCCACTAAAAAGAAGAGCAATGCTTCTAATAATAACACTAGCAATAACAACACGAACAATGGAGGAGCTTATAGAAGGAGGACTAACTTTGTGGGCCAACAGCATGGTCCAAACAACGGCGAAAATTGTTAGCATCCTGCCTCTGGCTACAACCTGAGGCAGGGAGCCCCAAAAGTATACTACAGTTCACATCAGAAACAATAGAGAGTGAAGGACTGGAAAGTCAGACTTCAGAACTAAACGGATTAAAACACACAATAGTGTGTAACACACAAGGTGACTTTTAATATTTTTAATTATTCTGAATTTAAAGTGGATTTGGTGCTGGCAGTAGTGTGTAACACACAAGGTGACTTTAATATTTTTAATTATTCTGAATTTAAAGTGGATTTGGTGCTGGCAGTAGTGTGTAACACGCAAGGTGACTTTAATATTTTTAATTATTCTGAATTTAAAGTGGATTTGGTGCTGGCAGTAGTGTGTAACATGCAAGGTGACTTTAATATTTTTAATTATTCTGAATTTAAAGTGGATTTGGTGCTGGCAGTAGTACACGCGAGGTGACTTTCATATTTTTAATTATTCTGAATTTAAAGTGGATTTGGTGCTGGCAGTAGTGTGTAACACGCAAGGTGACTTTAATATTTTTAATTATTCTGAATTTAAAGTGGATTTGGTGCTGGCAGTAGTGTGTAACACGCAAGATGACTTTAATATTTTTAATTATTCTGAATTTAAAGTGGATTTGTTGCTGGCAGTAGTGTTGTAACACGCAAGGTGACTTTAATATTTTTAATTATTCTGAATTTAAAGTGGATTTGTTGCTGGCAGTAGTGTGTAACACGCAAGGTGACTTTAATATTTTTAATTATTCTGAATTTAAAGTGGATTTGGTGATGGCAGTAGTGTGTAACACGCAAGGTGATTTTAATATTTTTAATTATTCTGAATTTAAAGTGGATTTGGTACTGGCAGTAGTGTGTAACATGCAAGGTGACTTTAATATTTTTAATTATTCTTAATTTAAAGTGGATTTGGTGCTGGAAGTAGTGTGTAACACGCAAGGTGACTAATATTTTTAATTATTTTGAATTTAAAGTGAATTTGGTGCTGGCAGTAGTGTGTAACACACAAGGTGACTTTAATATTTTTAATTATTCTGAATTTAAAGTGGATTTGGTGCTGGCAGTAGTGTGTAACACGCAAGGTGACTTTAATATTTTTAATTATTCTGAATTTAAAGTGGATTTGGTGCTGGCTGATTTGCTAGCAAAAGGTCTTACTTTTGTCCCCATAGTAAAAACTAACATAGCAGAATTAATTACAGATTTTAAACTGTTCACAAGAAAACTTAATTTTAAAGTTTTGTTTGGAGAGGGGCAATACACAGTAACACCATTTTATGTATCTAGTACTTTCTGCCCTCAATTACAACCTACTATATCTTTGTTTGAAAAAGTGTGTATATTTTTTTTTAACCAAGTAACTTCAAACAAAAGTAACAATAAAAAAGTTGTACTTTGAAATTCAACATAACTAGAGAAGAAAAGGAAGCTTTATCTGTGCTTCAGCAAGCCCGAGTGAGAACAATGAAACCAGACAAAGGGGGTGTGTTAGTGATACTAGACTTGGATGGATATATTAAGAATATATTATTTAGGCTTCTTTTTGTTTTACCTATGTAATAATTCTTACATGACACACAACATGCTACGTAAACCACAAGTTCACTATTGCAATTGTAATAATTCTTTGCCCAAAAGAGACGAATTTATGAACACAACTTAGCTATTAAGAAAGGAGATAAGACAAATGCATTATTCAGACATTCAGAATTATGTAATGAATTTAAAAAGTTTGAATTTTTTGTAGTAGATAGCGTGGACAAAAAGATTTTTGCTGGAGACTTAAATAACATCTTAGAGTGTAAAGAAACTTATTGGCAGTTATACTTGGGTGCTGACAAAGCACCTGGGTTAAACGACACAATAAATTTAAAATGTTTTCTGCAGTATAGATAATATTTGTTAAAGAAGAAAATCTAGAAATATAACATAATATATATATATATTTTTTCTAACATACATTTTTTAACATTTTTTGTAACATCATAAATGTGCTTATATGTACAGAGTTTTTTTATATAATTTTTTTTTATATAATTTTTGTAATTAACAACGTCATTTCCTGTTGGAACATTTAAAATAAGAAATTGTATAGAGTGTCAACATTTCTGAAGAAGGTCACGTATTAAAGTGATTGAAAGCACTTAAAACATTACTCCACTGGCTATTTTTGGTGTACCAGAGCTCTTTTTCAAAGTTTCGTTTGTGCAAGAAAGTTCTTTGGTTAAATGTTGGAAAGCAAGTATATTTAGAAAGGAAACTTATTCCAATACATTCCTTCATTATAGTAGTTGCCACCCATCATTTCAAAAACGTTCCGTAGTAAAAGGACAATTAGTAAGGGTGGCCCGAATGGTCTCAGATGAACAAGACTTTTTGGAGGAATGTAACAAAGTGGTAGAAATGTTTAAAAGGAGGGGCTATCCGGATGTATTATTGGATGAAATAAGTCAAGAGGTAATAAAAAAGAGAATTTTAGGTATTTATAGACCTATTTTAGTCCCTAAACCCTCTAACATAGGTTTAGTGTTATTGCCCAAGAGGGCACTTTGTTGGATGAGCTACCTAGCAATCCTGTGGACCCATGTAGTCTTATTCTCACATTTTATATGGATAGCTATGATTTTGTAAACATAATACGAAAGAATTGGGAATTTATAAAAAACGACCTACCTACTGTTAAAGAGCTACATGATTTTCCTAAGGTAGTCTTTAAGAAAGGTAGGAATTTGAAGAATCTATTAGAAACTCATAAACCTATTAATTTTAGTACAAAACATGGGGGCTTGTATAAATGTCATATTTGCCCATATTGTCGGTACATAGAGGTAGGGACAAACTTCTCTATCAGAGGGGTTAGATATACTACTAAACATAGGTTTGATTGTAATACAGAAGGAGTGGTCTATCTTGCTAAGTGTCACAGCTGCTCTGCCTTCTATATCGGAAAGACTGATAGAAGGTTGAGGGACAGAGTATATGAACATTTGTATAGCATTAGAAATAACAAACTAGACAATGCCTTAGCTAGACACACTCACTCTTTTCCTAATCATGGTTTTATGTTTAGAGCTATAGAATGTGTAACCTCAGATGCTAGAGGTGGCCCAGTACATTTGTTACTTGAAAAAAATGGAATTGTTTTGGCAGTTATGTACGTTTGCATGTCTCTATCCAGGTCTTAATGAGATGTATTCTATCAAATGTATTTTAAAACTGAAAAGTCTTTTAAGATAATCACAGCTATATATTTTTAAAGCAGTTTATTGAAAATCTTTTTAGGGCAGAAATGTATATTATTCTACATAGCAAATATTTTATAAATTTTACATGTTATGCGTATTATATTATATTATTTTACTAAATAGAGTTGTCCCAGTAGGAGAGATGTATGAGTTATGCATCATTAGTTTAACTGTTTTAGTTTGTTTAAATTACATGTTTTTTGGAGTACGTACATAATTAAAGTCATAAACTCATTTATAGGTATAGTTTCTGACTTCTATACTTTTCATATAGTATATTAAGTATTTTATAAGTTTTTAGAATATATATAGATATATAAATTATTATTTAAATTAATAAATATGTCAGTAGGTTTTAATTAATTTATTTAGAAGTAGATGTAATTCGTGGTATGTGTGTTTAAGGCATTTTGGCTTAGGTTGTGAGGGTATGCATATGCATTGGTTGGTGTTGATCAGCTGTTCTAATTAGTAGGGCAGATCAGCTGACTGATTTTCATGTTATATACTGTGTTTTGAATATTTAATTGCATCTGAAGAAGTCTAGCTATCCAGCCAGACTAAAAGTGCTTTATGGAGTAAAATGTTTGCATTACTAGCTTGCAAGTTCGTGGATTTATTCTTTTTGTGGAGCATTAGTCGGTTTGTTGCTGCTGTTTTTTCCTTCTCAGTCCAAACCCAGGAACAGCAGACCACCAAGACTTCAGTCTCAGGCTCTGCACAGATCTAAGCAGTGGGGGGCTCCCACTTCCAAAGCAGGGAGCAGTAAGCCACCCGTATGGAAAAATTGCACAATGACTTATCCTTAACTCTTCCAAGCCTTGCTTAACTACTGGCTCCTTTAGGAGGAAAGTTTGCCCTACATGCAAAAAACTGGGAATTCATTACGCAAGACAAATGGGTTTTAAGCATAGTTTCCCTAGGATACATATTCCACTTCCACTCACTCCCAACCCCAAGTGGATGGTGAGACCTTCCCCCAAACCAGTGGGTGGAGGCCCAAAAACAAGTGCTGTCTCTCGTCAGCATCAAGGGTATTCAACCTGTCCCAGCAGAACAAAGGGGTCAGGGTTTTTATTCAAAACTGTTCTTGGTTCCCAGAAAAGAAAACCATCCTATCCTGGACCTGTCTATTCTCAAAACCTTTCTGGTGGTTCCAAAATTCAAAATGCTAATTCTTCAACAGCTTCTTCCTATGCTAGCCAAGGATGCCTGGCTGGCAACCCTAGACTTAAAAAAAGCTTATCTGCACATCCCAATAAGGGAATCCTGCAGGAAATACCTACACTTCAGGGCAGACTCCATGCACTATCAGTTCTCTGCACTTCCCTGTGGCTGGCCACAAAAACCCAGCTATCTGCAAGGAAAATCCTGCAAGCCCTGGGGTTCATGGCCTCTTGCATTCTGTTAATTCCATATGCAAAACTGCATATGAGGAAACGTCAATGGTATCTAAAAAGTCTATGGTGTCAACATTCTCAGGACCTGGAAACAATGATTCCGATCATTCCTTGTCTAAGGGCAGAGTTCCTTTGGTGGGCAGAGGCCTGCAACCACAACAAGGGACTCCCTTTCATTCTACCCCCTGCCACCCAAACCCTAACAACAAACACATCAGACTATGCATGGGGGGCTCACATGGCAGGGCAGTGCATTCAGGGCAAATGGAATCCAATACAGATGCACCTGCATAGCAATCAAAAAGAAATGTTAGCTGTACAAAATGCTCTGACAACCTTCAGAGACCTTATTCTTCCAGGACAACTGTTGGTAAAGACAGACAACACCACAGTTATTACATAAGCAGGGAGGAACCCATGCCTACCCACTCTGCAGACTAGCCATGGTTCTGTGGAACACAGCCTTGAGCAACCAAGTGAACATACAAGCTCAATTCCTGCCAGGCAAACTAAATTCACTGGCAGACGACTTAAGCAGAAATCTCATGGACCCACACAAATGGAAACTGGAACCCAAAATATTCAAGCTCTTGAGGAACAAATTAGGGACTCCAGAGGTAGACCTGTGTGCCTCCCCTCAGAACTACCAATTGAACAAATACTGCACCAGAAATCCCCACACTCAAGCTTGGAAAGTGGATGCCCTGTCCTTTACCTGGGAAAGCCTCTCAGTTTATGCCTTTCCCCCTCTGCCTCTCATCTCAAAGGTTCTACAAAAGATCAAACAGGACAAGCCGAGGACAATACTGATCGCACCAGACTGGCCACACCAGCACTGGTAACCCTTTTTGCGCAGTCTGACATTGATACAACCATGGCACCTGCCTCAGATCCGTTCCCTGCTGTCCCAGCAGGCAGGCCAGATTCTGCACCCTAAGCTTTAAACCTGAACCTTGCAACCTGGCTAATCCCCTGAGCTCACCTCTAGCAACCCTCAGTAAGCAGGTGCTGGATGTCATTCTTGAGGCAAGGAGGCCTAGTACTAGAAAATCCTATTCAGAAAAGTGGAAAAGATACTGTTACTGGAGCCAGTCTCAGGAGATGGGCACAACGGTGCCCATCTTACCTCATATTCTACATTATTTAACAGAAATGCTCCACAAGAGCCTATCTTTCTCCTCAATTAAGATTCATGCCTCAGCCATATCAGCACATTATAATACTGGGCCACCCCTCTTCTCTCATCCCCTGCTAAAACAATTCCTTAGAGGGGCCAAAAATGTAAGAACCCCCTCCGGGAGAGACCCCACTCCAGCCTGGGACCTTAACTTCATATTGGAAAAACTTACTGTTCACCCTATGAACCAGCTGCTACAGCAGAGTTGAAATTCCTTTCTTGGAAAACAGCTTTACTTCTAGCCATCACTTTAGCAAGAAGAGTGTCTGAACTGCAGGCCCTTATGGCAGTGGAACCCTTCATTATCTTCCATGCGGACAGGGTTTCCCTCAGGACTAATCCATCCTGTATGCCAAAGGTGGTGTCTAGTGTGGCTCTAAACCAGTCCATTCATTTGCCTACTTTTTTCCCTAATCCTCAGAATAAAGGGGAGAGGATATTGCATTCTCTGGACGTGCACAGACAGCTTATATTCTATTTGGACAGGACTAAGCCTCTCAGAAAATCTGACCAGCTGCTAGTCAGCTTTGCTGCAGGGGCAGAGGGGAAAGCCATTTCAAAGCAAACCATTTCCAAATGGATAGCACATTGCATCCATTTCTGCTACAAGCACCATGGAAAACCTACCTCACAGGGGATAAGAACACATTCCACCAGGGCTGCATCTACCTCCACTGCATTTCTCAGAGGAGTCCCTACCAGGGACATTCTGGAAGCTGCAACCTGGAGCTCTGTACATACTTTCACCAAGCATTACCACTTGCCTATCTTTTCTAAATCCAGAGCTGGATTTGCCACAACAGTCTTACAGGGCCTGATTGCGAGCCCTAATGCTCTTTAACTACCTCCACCCTTCCTTAGCTTTGGGAACCAACCCAAATCTGATGACTGCAACAGTAAAACACAAATAACATAGTATAGTTGTGTACACTTACCATAAATGTAGATGTTCGAGTGTATTCACTGTTGCAGTCCTGGTTACCCTCCCTCTAGCCCCCTGACTTCTCTTGACTTTTACCTATCCTTCTTGTTTGGCATATATCATATCATGTGTATTTACTTTTTGCTGGGGGTGTTCCATACCATAAAATTGCTTCCTATTCTGGGGGCACCTGACATCTGGGGCAAGAAAAACTGATGTAA
Organism: Protopterus annectens; assembly: GCF_019279795.1. Classification (NCBI taxonomy): domain Eukaryota; kingdom Metazoa; phylum Chordata; order Ceratodontiformes; family Protopteridae; genus Protopterus; species Protopterus annectens. The sequence continues at coordinate 1,501,582,830 of NC_056739.1, forward strand.
TAGCGTCGGCTGCATATTTTATACCCCTGACGACCTGACGTCATGGAAGAAGTGACAGCATCCGACACAGAAATCCCAAGTCTCTGGTATTCAGGCCGGCTGAGGGCTACCTGCAGACAGATAACCCAAATGTGATGAATGCAAAAGTGAATACACTCGAACAATTACATTTATGGTAAGTGTACACAACTGTACTTTATGCATATATGAAGTTAATGTTTGTTTTTTTGCTCATTTAGAAAGTGAAGTGAGCGAAAAAATTATTAACTAACAACTTGACATCTGTAAAATTTCTAATGGAAATCGGGCAGAGCTTCATATAGGGGAGATCATAGCTCAAGGTTCCCTGTATGAACATAAACTACTTAGGCAAAAACAAAAGAAGCTGCCAAGAGACATCAGTGACTTTGCTAATAACCGTGTTTTTATGTGGCCAAGAGAACATCGCACTACTTGTGTCTCTAATAACCAATGGCAACAGCATGATTCTAATCGAAGTAGTGAGTTAGCTATGTAGGCAACCAGTCAACTTGATGCCTGTGGAGCACCTCCGACACTCCCCATGTGAATAGGGAGGGACAGGCACCAACTGTATTCAGCATTCATCAGACCTATCACTGAGTACAGTACACCCTTTGGTATGTAACTAACCAGGCGTATCCAACAACTGGAACACCCACAGAGGTTCATCATTTAAAGAAATGGGGCAAAAGTGACATGTCCTGTGCAAACACCTCAAAGTCCTATCCCTACTTTCTGTATTTTACAGGCTGAGGAAAGATCTATGCTTGGCATACAAGGTGTTGTCATACCCCACCTTGATGGGCCTGCTGTATAACTGCAAAACCAAGAGCGCCAGAGTTACCCATATTAAGGCTTAAAACTTGCCTGCGGTATAAGTAGTGCTTGCTAGACAGACAGGTATATATTCCAGAGACTACTACTACTGTGGAACAGGCTCCCCACCCATATGAAACAGAGTCCCTCCCTAACCCCTTTTAGTGTAACTTGGCAGTTGGATAGTGAACATGAAGTTTATCCCTGGTATGGCACTTGTGTCTTTATTGGACACAAGCAGCCTGTAAATGATTCATCTGTCACTCCCCTTCTTGTAAATGTTTCACCTCTCATGCATCTGCTTATACTTATCTAGGGTACCAGAACTTGTTAGAGGTTTGGGGCGCATGGTTAGGCTTAAAAAGGCCTTGTGGTCATTAGCCTAGTGCACACCTGTGAACATCCTAGAACTTCATCAGACCTTGTTTCACTGTATGTTGAAATAAGTATAACAGTGGCAGGAAGGAAATAAGGAGGTATTTAAATACTGATACACAGGAAATTATAGAACAAGAAGGAAATGAGGAATTTAAATACAGATACACATAAAATTATAGAACAAGAAGGAAATAAGGAAGTATTTAAATACAGAAACACAGGAAATTATAGAACAAGAAGGAAATAAGGAGGTATTTAAATACAGAAGTGCAGGAAATTATAGAACAAGAAGGAAATAAGGAGGTATTTAAATACAGAAGTGCAGGAAATTATAGAACAAGAAGGAAATAAGGAGGTATTTAAATACATAAACACAGGAAATTATAGAACATGAAGGAAATAAGGAGGTATTTAAATACATAAACACAGGAAATTATAGAACAAGAAGGAAATAAGGAGGTATTTAAATACAGAAGTACATGAACTTATAGAACAAGAAGTAAATAAGGAGATATTTAAATACAGACATGCAGGAAATTATAGAACAAGAAGGAAATAAGTAGGTATTTAAATACAGAAGTGCATGAAATTATAGAACCAAAAGGAAATAAGGAGGTATTTAAATACAGAAGTGCAGGAAATTATAGAACAAGAAGGAAATAAGGAGGTATTTAAATACAGAAACACAGGAAATTATAGAACAAGAAGTAAATAAGGAGATATTTAAATACAGACATGCAGGAAATTATAGAACAAGAAGGAAATAAGGAGGTATTTAAATACAGAAGTGCAGGAAATTATAGAACAAGAAGGAAATAAGGAGGTATTTAAATACAGACATGCAGGAAATTATAGAACAAGAAGGAAATAAGGAGGTATTTAAATACAGAAGTACAGGAAATTATAGAACAAGAAAGAAATAAGGAGATATTTAAATACAGAAGTGCAGGAAATTATAGAACAGGAAAGAAATAGGGACGCATTTAAATACAGATACACAGGAAATTATAGAACGAGAAGGAAATAAGGAGGTATTTAAATACAGATACACAGGAAATTATAGAACCAGAAGGAAATAAGGAGGTATTTGAATACAGATACACAGGAAATTATAGAACAAGAAGGAAATAAGGAGGTATTTAAATACAGAAGTGCAGAAAATTATAGAACAGGAAGGAAATAAGGAGGTATTTAAATACAGAAGTACATGAACTTATAGAACAAGAAGTAAATAAGGAGATATTTAAATACGGACATGCAGGAAATTATAGAACAAGAAGGAAATAAGGAGGTATTTAAATACAGAAGTGCAGGAAATCATAGAACAAGAAGGAAATAAGGAGGTATTTAAATACAGATACACAGGAAATTATAGAACAAGAAGGACATAAGGAGATATTTAAATACAGAAGTGCAGGATGTTATAGAACAAGAAGGAAATAAGGAGGTATTTAAATACAGATACACAGGAAATTATAGAACCAGAAGGAAATAATGAGGTATTTAAATACAGAAGTGCAGGAAGTTATAGAACAAGAAGGAAATAAGGAGGTATTTAAATACAGAAGTACAGGAAATTATAGAACAAGAAGGAAATAAGGAGGTATTTAAATGCAGAAGTGCAGGAAATTATAGAACAAGAAGGAAATAAGGAGGTATTTAAATACAGAAGTACAGGAAATTATAGAACAAGAAGGAAATAAGGAGATATTTAAATACAGAAACAAAGGAAATCATAGAACAAGAAGGAAATAAGGAGGTATTTAAATACAGAAACACAGGAAATCATAGAACAGGAAGGAAATAAGGAGGTATTTAAATACAGAAGTGCAGGAAATTATAGAACAAGAAGGAAATAAGGAGGTATTTAAATACAGATAAACAGGAAATAATGAGACATTTAAATACAGAAGTGCAGGAAGTTATAGAACAAGAAGGAAATAAGGAGATATTTAAATACAGAAGTGCAGGAAATTATAGAACAAGAAGGAAATAAGGAGATATTTAAATACAGAAGTGCAGGAAGTTATAGAACAAGAAGGAAATAAGGAGGTATTTAAATACAGAAGTACAGGAAATTATAGAACAAGAAGGAAATAAGGAGGTATTTAAATACATAAACACAGGAAATTATAGAACAAGAAGGAAATAAGGAGGTATTTAAATACAGAAACACAGGAAATTATAGACCAAGAAGGAAATAAGGAGGTTTTTAAATACAGACATGCAGGAAATTATAGAACAAGAAGGAAATAAGGAGGTATTTAAATACAGATGTGCAGGAAGTTATGAAACAAGAAGGAAATAAGAAGGTATTTAAATACAGAAGTGTAGGAAATTATAGAACAAGAAGGAAATAAGGTATTTAAATACAGACGTGCAGGAAATTATGGAACACGAAGGAAATAAGTATTTAAATACCCAATGTACATCAAATAAAACATGATTTGGATACTTTACTAGAGTGGAATAAAATTAAAGAGTGTCGTATAAACTCTACTTTCTTAGTGCTTTCTTTTTTCTATGCTGCCCCAGTCTTCACTAACCTTTGTCTCATAACTGTCTGTACTTAGGGAGTGTTATAATAAAATAGCTAAATTTGCAATAAACTTTAATAGAAAACACCACTGCCTAGACATCTGAATATTAAACTGGTTAGAACTGCCCCATCACCTGGCTGTTTTTCATCTAACTACAGTACACAAAATCCTGTATAAGACGGAAACTTTCCCATCCCTTATTGTAATACAGCACTACTCCCCAATGAAACTTTGTTTGTATGCTTGTTGTTTGTTTGCTTGTTATTTCCCTGAAGTGCTAATTCCACCTAAAACGTGGCTTTTCAGCACTTCTGTGGATCCCTAGTGATATCTGCATTGCTTACTTCCTTGTTTCACTTGAAAGAAAGTTACTGTTTGTTGTTTTTGCATTTAAGTTACCTGTAACACATTGCAATTAAGTTACCTGGCACTTGGTCACTAAAGCAATTATATAAGTCAGCACTAAAAAATTAAAAGCACTACACCCTCACAAACTCCCCATTGGCCCTTGTTTTCAATTATAAAGGAATTCCCAATACTATTCTAGCATGTCCAGAGGTCAGTTGTCAATCTCCTCTCCAGTCCAGCTGGTGAATCTGGGAATCTTGAGGCAATGTTACAACTGCCTCATGTACACAGACAACCCTCTCTTCCTCAAAAACAAATTCCAACACATGTGAGAGATGCAACCATATAGCCAAACTGGAGGCTAAGCTCTCTCAACTCAGTACTTGCGTAACCAGTCAGGAGGAGAAGGAAACCACACTCACTACAATTCCAGTCTCACATAGACCTACCAAGACAGCAAACCAAACACATAAACACACAAAAACATACTCGGAGGCTCTAAATAAAAATCTGCCTAAGCAGCAGAGACCTCCAAAGCAGACACCCAAGCAACCGCTACCCCAAAACAAAACACGTGCAACACATAGCTCACAAAGCCAGTGTGCCGAACAGTCACAGCCCTTAAGGCTAAACAACACACCTGACAAACTTGTAATAGGTGACTCCATCGTCAGGCACACTGACGTCCCGCTCACCAGGCTGAACAAGGAAAAGGTCACGGTGAGCAGCCTGTCGGGCGCTAGGATCCACCACATAACACAAGCACTCAGGTCACTCCAAGGCAAGTACAAATGTGACTCAGTCATTGTCCATGCTGGTGTGAATGACCTGAGACGTACCTCCCTGGACTACATGAAAAGAGACATAGAGAAGCTCTCTGAGCGTATAGCCCAGGCTGGTATGACCCTGACCTTGAGTAGCATCTTACCCTCACCAAAAATGATGCCACAGTATGAAGACAAGATGATCAATTTCAACAATTGGCTTAAGTATTGGTGTCATTCAAAGGGTATCCAATGCCTGTCAGCCTGGGATGACATGCTCGGCAAGCCACGATGCTTCGCTAGGGACAGCTTGCACCTGTCAACCCTGGGCTTTTGGATATTAGCAAAGGCTCTTGCTATCCCCATAGTGCCTTTTTTAGGCAAGGCTCAAAAGACAAACCCACCTCCATAGGTACCACAAGGGATAAGAAACTAAGAGTAATGCTACTCAGCGCCAGAAGTCTAAACCTCAAGATGCATGCACTCGAAACTCTCCTTAGCATGGAAAACATTGATATCTGTGCAGTAACAGAAACCTGGTTCAGGGCTCCCAAGAGCACCCCAGCACTACCAGGTTATACCTCATACCATGCTTTTCGGCCCCAAAACTTGGACCGAACCACAAAAGGAGGGGGAGTATCAATATTCGTCAAAGATACCCACACCTCCAGGTTGGTGGCACAGCACGAAGCATCAGCGACTATCCATGTGCAACTAACAGTGGGTAAAACTGCCTTCCAGTTTATAGCCTGCTACAGACCACCCTCCCAAACCCAGGAACCCCACTCGGCCTTCCTGAGAACACTGGAAAATATGAAAGTCTCTCCAAACACCATTATATTGGGCAACTTCAACTACCCAAACATAGACTGGGAGCATTACTCTAGCTCCAACACCCTAGCCCAAAGGTTCCTAGAATTTATAAACTCAAATGCTATGGAACAACTTGTTACCACTCCCACAAGAGGGGAAAACATACTGGACCTGATCATCACCAACATGGGTCTCTATGCTCCAGACCAGAAGTGTATCCCTCACTGGTAAGATCAGATCATAAACTAATCTCACTGGATATTCACATCCTGACCCCACCCCCTGCCCAGAAAACCACAGTGAAAAACTTCTCTAAAGCAAATTTCACACAACTCAAAACCGAGGTGGAATCCTTCAAAGCTCCCGGGCCTGTGGAAAATACGGCCCAGACCGCAGAATCCTTTATAAACGCATTCTGTGAACACCTTCAAGAATGCATGGATCATGCAATCCCAAATAAAACCAAGACCCAATCCTCCAAAGGCAGACGTCCTGTCTGGTGGACCCCAGCCATAAACAAACTATACAATACAAGGAGGAAGCTACTACATGATAGAGCAAAATCCCAAAAAGGGAAGGCATCTCTGATCAGTATTAGCAAAAAACTTCAGGCACTCATAAAATCGTCTAAGGCCAGCTTCGAGAGAAAAATTGCACAGGACACTAAGGATAATCACAAGGCTTTCTTTAGTTATGTTAGGAACCTGGGTGGGAATTCCCAGATATGCTCAGAATTAGTCCAAAATGACAAAAAATACACCGAACCCACAGACATCGCCAACATCCTAGCTGACAGGTTCAGCGCAAACCCCCCCCCCCTCCCCACCAAAAGGGCAAATATCTATCCCAGCAGAGTGCTGCCCCCCTGACATCTCAGATGCTCAGGTAAGAGCCGCCCTCTCCAAAGCAAAAAACACAGCATCAATGGGGCCAGGCGGTGTCCCGGGCTGCGTCCTACATGAACTCCAAGAAGAGCTAAACCCAAGCATAAAACTACTGTTCAATCTCAGCCTTACTACAGGATATTTACCCAAAGAGTGGCGTACAGCAACAGTGGTCCCTCTCCACAAAGGTGGTGCCTCAACGGACCCTGGAAACTATCGCCCCATAAGCCTGACTAGCTTGGTCTGCAAAGCTATGGAAAGGATCATCATGGACCTCATAAATAAAGATATTGGGGACCTACAGACACCGGATCCTACCCAGTTCGGCTTTGTTAAGTGCAGATTCTGCCTCTTAAACCTGGTCAATTTCTTTGAAACAGTCACCAAGGCCATTGACGAGGGGAAGGTAGTCCACACAGCCTACCTGGACCTCACAAAAGCCTTCAATACAATACCTTACTCGGGCATTATAGATAAGCTCACCAGCTTAAATATAAACCCCTATGTCACTAGATGGGTTGCAAACTGGCTCAAGGACAGAACCCACATGGTTAGAATTGCTGGAGCCATGTCAGACTCCAAACCAGTTACAAGTGGCATCCCATAAGGCTCAGTCCTGGGACCTCTCTTGTTCGATATATATTTCTCGGAAGTACAGGCCAACACGGAAGGACTGTGGTTGACTAAGTTCGGAGATGACTGCAAACTGGGTGCCATAATCGACTCTCCATCCGACACAAGCATCCTCCAAAAGGGCCTCATAGAAACAGACAATTGGTGCCAGAGCCATGGCCTCAAGCTAAACGCCAAAAAGTGTATAGTCATCCCCTTTGGCAAAAACAAAGTGCCCACAAATTACCACATAGGTGGTAATCCATTAAGTACAGAAGAAGTAATTAGGGACCTGGGGACCCAACTTGATAGCAATCTCTCATTTGACAACCACTTGGCCAAAGTGGTTAGAAAAACATTTTATATAGCCCGCCTAATCATGAAGGGATTCACATCTAGATCAGGGGAGGTCATCGTGCCTCTTTACTCATCCCTCATCAGGTCCATAATTGAGTACAATGCCCCTTTTGGGATGTACCTTACCAGACACCTGCAGCAACTGGAAAGACCCCAAAAGTACCTCACCAAGAGGATCAAAGGGCTCAAACAGATGCCATATGCTGCCCGGTTAAAGAAACTCCAGCTCTACTCAGTGGCATACCACCTGCTCAGAGGCGATCTTTGCCTGACTTATAAGCCATGTCCAACCCGGAATTAATGGACATGCTGCACCTCAAAAAATCCAAATCACATCGAGCTACGCGCTCGAGAGACTTGAACCTCAGCACTGAAATAAATAGACATACTGGAGGGACAGATTCATAACCCACAGGCTCCCTTCACTCTGGAATAAAATCCCAGTCCAGGTTAGGCAGAGTCCCTCCTTGACTCTCTTCAAGAGGAATCTTGATGAGTGGATGGGAGATCATAGGTTTACCCCAGGTATCACTTCTGTGTCACTGTTAGACAGAGGCACAGTATACTAACCTCGAAAAAGGGCATAGCAAAATTAATTTAAAATGGGTGGCGAAAGCCAAACATGCTCTGGCTAGGCTTATAAATGCCCTAGGGCAGATAGCCTAGTATGAACCTATTCTAAATAAAAGAGTCACTAATACCAAGTCATGTAATACTGTAGGTGACTTTCTGTATTTAAATAGTGTAGCTGAAGTATGGAGCCACGTCCCTCTGCCACTGAAATCCATTCACAATGTAAACCCATTTAAAACTCGACTAAAATGTCATCTATCAAGTCAGTGGATCTGCTGCTGTGCATCTCCTGGATAAATGCCACTGTTATTTTCAGCTTACCTGTAGAGTCAAACCATTGTTCTTTTTACAGATTTATATGTCCCACAACCAGTCTTTACCAGTAGTTGAGTAGTTTTAGTTCTATGTCCCAGCCGTATGCATGATTTTGTGAGACTGCTCACCCCCCCACTGCTGTCTAAAACTGTAATATTTTGGATCTTTTCTTCTTGGGTCTTCTCTGAAAATGGGATTGGGGTAAACAAAAGCAAAATAAAATAAAGGGAAAATTATAAGAGAGAAATTCATTAGAGGGATAATAGGCAACTTAAGATGAACAGAGAGGAAACTAGAGCAACATTGACTGTATTAATGGACTCGAGGTAGGTGTCACTTGAGCAACTGTATTTCGAGAATACACCAAAACTTCAAAGGCTTTAGCACAGTTACGTGAAAAACAAGATTAAAGGAGTTCTTTAGTGGACCACTTTCTATAGCATAATTGACATTTTTTCAAAGAGTCATAGATTTATAGATCATTTCTAGTGTGATGAGCCAGGGTGACCTTTCTAAGCCTAGCCATGTTTTCCTGAAGGAATAATGATGTCCTGTAAAAAGGACATTGAGATCCAGGCATTTATAAGCTATCTTTGTCCTTAAAGGACCACTACGGGCAAATGATGAAGAAAACATATAGTTTTTATCTTGCCATGATTTACTACACCTCCCAAAGCTGCCTGCAGCAAAATAAGTACTCATTCCTAATTTTATTTTGTTTTTACTCTTGTCTGCCCTCATGGGGGCAGACATCGTGATTCCTTTGGAAAGCTAAATCTGTCCCATAATGCAGACTGTTAGATCACCTCATTTTTTAAGAATAATGTCATATTATATAAGCGTTGCATTGATGATCTCATTTTTATTTGTAAGGGACAAATAGATGATTTTTTTGTATTTTTTGACAATCTTCTTAATAATGAACACCATCTTGGTTTTTCTTATGAGTTGGATAGAAAACAGATTCATTTTTTGGATTTAACATTATTTGAAGATGGGGAAAATATAGGGTTTAGGCCCTTTCGAAAACCTACTTCTGTCAATATGTTTTTGCATGCAACAAGCATGCATCCAGGTCATTTATTGACGGTGTTACCTTATGGTGAGTTAAAGAGAATTTATGATCACACAAGTAATAAAAATGAAAAAATCTGTGAATTGAATAAAGTTATATTGAGATTAAGTGAAAGGGGTTATAACATAACACAGTTAATAGCATGCAAAAATAAACTACTTGGGCAGAATAGTGATGGAAATTACATTTTCACTAGGAATTCTGATCTGAGGTGTGATATTTACATTCAAAGAACTCATGATGAAGAAAAGCAGTTTTATGTAACTAGATATTCTGCTTTCTCTGATAAATTGGTTTCCTTAGTCAGAAAATATTGGTACATTATTAGTGAGGATGAGACCATTGGTCATCTTTTTGCAAAACATATTACATTCTCTTACAAAAGAGGGAAAATCTTAAAAGAATTGTTGAATAACTACTTAATTGAAAGAAACAACAACACTTTTTCTTCAGTATGTGGAACCTTTTCTTGTGGCTCTTGTAGTATTTGTCATAAGGTTAAGAATTTGAGTATCATCAATGGTATACCTTTTGTTGCTAAATATTATTTTAATTGTAAATCCACTGGGGTAGTTTACATTTTGGGTTGTTCATGTAATAATATGTGGTACATAGGACAGACCAAACGTATGGTCAGAATTCGTATTCTGGAGCATTTAAAAGATATCAGAAACAAGAATTTAAATAGCCCTGTTGCACAACACTTTCAAGAAACACATAATAGTTCTTCTACTAGTTTAATATTTTGTGTATTGGGAAAGCCCTTTATTAATAGAGGGGATGACATTGTAGTTAAGCTATTGGAGTTAGAAACTAGAATGATTTTCAAGTTTCAGACTTTAAAACCAAATGGCATGAATCAGGAATTGGGAATTTGAGTATTATTATTATGTTAAATGATAAATATTTATTTATTTTTAGTAATTTATGGTCACTTTAAAAATTTGAAAATGTTAATTAATTAATTGATTATGTAATAACAATGTTAATTGATGAGAGTGTGTGTATATAACTTTTATGTCCACACACAATTAAGTGTGATCCTTGAAGGCGAATTGCCGAGGTACCAGATCGCTGTTATTAAAGTATACTGATAAAGTGCTGGCTTTTGTGTATTTTTCTTTATCTTTTGCTGTGGTGTTTTTTGATGTTAGATCAAATAGCCCTACCGTTTGTTGTCAGACTAGACTTCCATTCACTTAGAATGGAACACCTGAAAAAAACTGCCAAGTTTGAGAGTCTGCAGCTCATGTGTCATTGACTGGTATGCTCTGAGTTTTACAAATGTTGTTCCTACTGATGTACTACACATTCTCTGAAAGAAACTTGCAAAAGTGTCAACAAATTACTGAGATAAAAAAAGACTTTTCACAAGGAGCAGTTTTACAAGTTTCAGTTCCTGGCCAGGTTAGTCCTCCCATCTCCCCTCCTTCAGTGGGCTACAGTCTCACATTTCCAGCTTTACTAGATTCAACTATTTAGTCAGCTTTGCATGACAATAGACATAAAAAAATCACAGCCTGGTGTGCCACTAAAACTGTTCCCTTGTATGTCTCTTCACTTCTGAATAGCATTTCCCAGGAATAAAAAAAAAAAAACGCATCAGTCCAGAGTTTAGGCCAGTCTATCCATTTAAAATGTGCACAGTAAAATATTCAACTTATAATGCATTTTGGCTGCTGACATGGTTATCTTTACATAGTTATTCTCTTATAGTATAACCTGAACTTATGGTATTTAATGATAAATTTTACAACAGTTCTCAGTTTCTTAACAATGACCTCCCAAGCCTCTGATGTGACCTTGTACTTTTTCGTACTATTGCTTTATCTAGTTTGTCTTAGTTGTATACATGTAGCATGTCTGGAGAAAACTTCCAAAGCAGGTACTTGTATTGAAAGAGTAGCAGCAGCTGTAGCAGTGATACCACACTCCAAAACAATGCACTCAAACATAGTACTGACAAACACAGGGGAATGTATATGTCTGAATCAAGCAGTGATGAAATTGCTAGGGACTTCACTGAGCACAATTTTACTCTTAATCTCTCCATTTCATAATCCATAACATTCGTACCACACTTACAAAGGCACACCTCCACCTTCCACAAACACAGCTACCCACCCCCACACAACATACCAGTCAAATTTAAGGCTTTTCCCACTTCTCTGCAAAACACCGCTGTAATGGCTTTGGGAAACAAATGAAAATGATTGATGGGTGTTGGTTCAATACTCCCTTCCATATCTCTCAACAGTACAGATTTTTGCAGAAAGTCCAGATTTTTGTCTGTTTTTCATAAATTTGCAGTTTTCTGTCAAATCACTGGCAAATCATTGAACACTGAAGTCAGAAAGTTGACAGGCATTTGATTTTCAGACTTCATATCCTTAAGAAAATTCACTCTAATGCATAACCTGTTTATCAACTTTCTAAGTTTGTAAGTGCAATATTTATAAAGTGTCCCATTTGTGGGCCTTTGTCCCCTATTGTTTATGGCCTTGTCCAGATTTCTTGTTCTATAATGTTGAGAGTTATGCTGCCATCCCTCCCTACTGGAGCCAGTCCACTGCACTTGCACAAGTGTCCCCCTCAGCACGGCAGCAAGCAGGTATCAGTGCAGATTTGCTTTATAGTTCTTTTATACCACACACACACACACACACACACACACACACACACACACACACACACACACACACACACACACACACAGTAAATCTTGTTGTCCATGTTATTTCTTCTTTTCCTTGGTTTTGTTTCTCTTACTCGTAATGTTGCTTTTACTCATTTTTTCTCCTGCTTCCCATATCTACCCTAATTATTACTTCTAAAAAATACTTTTTCTCACTCTTTTCTTCTCTTCCCCTCCTCCTCTTTATCCACTATTTGAACTTTTCCACTCTGACATTTGCTTTGAGTAAATAATGAACTGTCACCCTTGTGTCAGCACATTTCAATGCTACATAATATTGGATTTAGTCTAATAATAGGTTCATAGGTAGGTACTAGGCTATCAGCCTAAGGGCCTAAGTAAGCCTAGCCAACAAGTTTCCCTGGCTTATGCCACCCAAGAAAGTTATTTTCCTGTGCCACTGTCGAGCAGAGCCACAGAAGTGATCCCTGGGGTATATTTTCCTATCTCCCATCCACTCAAAGATTTTTCTTGAAAAGTGCTAATGAGGAACTTTGCTTGAAATAGATGGGTAGCTTGTTCCAGAGTATGGGAAGTCTCTGGGACAGGAATCTATCTCTCCAGCATGTCCTGTTTATTGTGGTGACAAGGTTTAGGTCCCTAGAGCGTGTAGCTCAGAGGGATTGGGATTTCTTTAGGTGTAGCATGTGCAACAGTTCTGGGTTTGACATAGCTTTCTATGTTAGGCAGAAATCACCTCAGAGTAGGCGATATGCTATGGAGTAAAGCTGGAGTTTTTTTAGATGGTCAGTGTAGGGCATCTATTTGAGGCCAGTAATCCTCTTTGTGAGGTACTTCTGCGGCCTTTCCAGCTGCTGCAAATGTCTTGTGAGGTACATTCCAAAAGGGGCGTTGTACTCTATAATGGGTCTAATGAGTGTCAAGTAAAGGGGAACAATGACCTCTTTTTTTCCTGGATGAGAACCCTTTTGTGATGAGGTGTGCCACGTAGAAGGACTTCCTGACTACTGTGGCGATGTGATTATCAAAGGAGAGACTACTGTCCACCTGGGTCCCGAGGTCTTATCACACATTCAATGTTAAGTAGACTGCTGCCTATGTGGTAGCTCACGGGTACAGAGTTTTTACCAAAGGGGATGACAATGCACTTTTTGGCATCAAGCTTGAGGCCATGGCTCTAACACCAGGCATCTGTCTCTGTGAGGCCGTTCTGTAGGATGTCCACATCATTTGAGGACTCGACTATGGCTCCTAGTTTGCAGTCATCTGCGAACTTCGTTAGCCAGAGGCCTTCTGTGTTAGCCTGTACTTCAGAGAAGTAGATACCAAACAGGAGAGTTCCCAGGACTGAGCCCTGTGGTACTCCACTTGTCACTGGTTTAATGTCAGATTTGGAGTCTGCAACTTTTACAGTGTGGATTCTGTCAGTGAGTCATTTGGCAACCCATCTTGTGACATAGGGATTTACACCTAGTTTAGTGAGTTTAGCTATAATTCCAGAATGGGGGATGGTGTTGAGAGCCTTGGCAAGGTCAAGATAGGTTGTGTGAACCACCTTAGCCTCATCGAGTGTCTCAGAGAAGTCGATTAGGTTCAGGATGCATGATCTGCCTTTCACAAACCCGAACTGGGTGGGGTCCAGAGTTTGGAGGTTACCAATGTCTTTGTTTATGAGTTCCATGATGATATCTGACAGGGCTTAGTGGGTTTGAGCCTTGCAGAGGCTGTTTATTTTTTTTCAATCATAGCCTCACCTCAGGCTTTGTGCCTGCTGAATGGTGCACAGCGACGGTTATCCCACTCCACAAGGGGGGGAGCCACCATGGACCCCGAGAACTACCTCCCCATTAGCCTGACGAGCCTGGTCTGCAAGGCCATGGAACGTATCATCATGGAACTTATAAACAAAGACATCGGTAATCTCCAAACTCTGGACTCCACCGAGTTCTGGTTTGTAAAAGGCAGATCATGTCTCGTAAACCTGATAGACTTCTTTGAAGCAGTCACCAAAACCATAGACAAGGATAAGGTGGTTCACACAGCCTATCTAGATCTTGCCAAGGCTTTCGACACCATCCCCCACTCCGGAATTATAGATAAACTCACTAAACTAGGTATAAATCCCTATGTCACAAGATAGGTTGGCAACTGGCTCACTGACAGAACCCACACTGTGAAAGTAGCAGACTCCAAATCCGACTTCAGACCAGTGACAAGTGGAGTACCACAGGGTTCAGTCCTGGGGACTGTTTGTTATCTACTTCTCTGAAGTACAGGCTAACAAAGAAGGTCTTTGGCTAACGAAGTTCGCAGATGACTGCAAACTAGGAGCCATAATCGAAACTCCTAATGATGTGGACATCCTACAAAAGGGCCTCACTGAGACAGATGTCTGGTAAGCCATGGCCTCAAGCTCAATGCCAAAAAGTGCATTGTCATCCCCTTTGGTAAAAACTCTGTACCCATGAACTACAACATAGGCAGTAGTATACTTAACACCAAAAGTGTGATAAGAGACCTTGGGACACAGGTGGACAGTATTCTCTCCTTTGATAAATACATTGCCACAGTAGTCAGGAAATCCTTCTACGTGGCACACCTCATCACAAAAGGTTTCTCATCCAGAAAAAAAGAGGTCATTGTTTCCCTCTACTCATCACTCATTAGACCCATTATAGAGTACAACGCCCCTTTTGGTATGTACCTCATAAGACATCTACAACAACTGGAAAGGCCACAGAAATACCTCACAAAGAGGATTACCAGCCTCAAACAGATGCCCTACGCAGACCTACTCAAAAAACTCCAGCTTTACTTTGTCGCATATCGCCTACTCAGAGGTGATTTCTGCCTAACATACAAAGCTATGTCAAACCCAGAGCTTTTGGACATGCTCAACTTAAAGACATCCCAATCCCTCCGAGCTACACGCTCTAGGGACTTAAACCTTGTCACCACAATAAACAGAACATGCCAGAGGGATAGATTCCTGTCCCAGAGACTTCCCATACTCTGGAATAAACTACATATGTATATCAAACAAAGCTCTTCATTAGCACACTTCAAGAAAAATCATGATGATTGGATGGAAAATAGGAAATTCACCCTGGGGATCATCTCTGTGGCTCTGCTCAACAGTGGCACAGGAAAATAATTTTCTTGGGTGGTAAAAGCCAGGGTACCTTTTTGGCTGGGCTTGTATAGGCCCCAGGGCCAATAGCCTAGTACCTACCTATGAACTTATACGTTCCATGGCCTTGCAGACCAAGCTCATCAGGCTAATAAGATGATAGTTCCCAAGATCAGTGATGGCTCCCCCTTTGTGGAGTGGGATAACTGCTGCTGTGCGCCATTCAGTGGGCACCAAGCTTGATGTGAGGCTATGATTGAACATGGTGCTTAGGTGGGAAGCCAGTTCATTCTGAAGTTCGTGTAAAACGCAGCCTGGGATGTTGTCCAGTCCCATGGATGCTGTGTTTTTGGCTTTAGAGAGTGCAGCTTTTACCTGTGTAGTTGTGATTACAGGGACTCTGCATTCTTCCTGTATAGATATGGGCCATTTAGGGTGTGAGAGGGTGGTAAAGTTAGCACTGAACCTATCTGCCAGAATGGTGGCAATATCAGTTGGTTCTGTAATTTTCATGCAGTTGTGCTGTAACTCAGAGCAGATCTGGGTGTTGCCATTGAGATTCTTGACATAGGTATAGAATGCTTTGTGGTTGTCCTTAGAAACAGCGGCGATTTTCACAACTAGCTTTGGATGCTCTTATAAGGGATCTCAGCGTCTTACTGAGGCTGACCAGGGAGCTCCACAACTCATGGGATTTTACTCTCTTTTGCAAAAGTTTCTTCCTTCTGTTGTACAATTTGTTTATGGCAGGGGACCACCAGATTGGCTTCCTCTTTTTGGAGGATAGCTTCTTGGTTCTGTTTGGGATAGCACGATCCATGCACTCATGTAAGTGCTTATAGAGTGCATTTGTGTAGGATTCAGCAGTTGCAACTGCATTGGCCGTCTGCATGGGTGTCATGAAGTTTACCACTTCTATCTTAAGAAGCATGAAGTTGGCTATGGAATATTTTTTTACTGTGGTTTCCTTAATGTGGGGTGGGGGCGGGATGTGGATATCTAGGGTGATTAGCTTATGGTTGGATCTGACCAACAAGGAGTTGACTTTGGGTGTGGAACACCAGTCATTCATGTTGGTAATGACTAGGTCTAGGATATTGTTGCCCTTGGTGGGGGTGTGGATAAGTTGATCCAGGGCACTGGAATTTATGAATTCCAGAAATCGTTGAGCGAAGTAGTTGGTACATGAGTAGTTTTCCCAGTTAATGGTGGGTTAGTTGAAATCGCCCATTATTAGGGTGTTTGAATCCTAATATTTTCCAGTATATCAAGAAAAGAGGAGTGAGAATCCTGGAGCATGATGGGGGATCTGTAGCAAGCTACATTTTGGATTGCAGTTTTGCTCAGAGTTAGTTGCACTTGGATAACCTTGGATGCATTATGCTGAGCAACTAGCCTGGAGGTGTGGATATCCTTAATAAATATGGGCACACCTCCGCCTTTGGTGTTCCGGTCCAGGTTATGTGGCCGAAGAGAGTGGTATGAGTTATAGCCTGGTAGTGCAGGAATGCTCTTTGGAGCCTTGAACCAGGTCTCAGTCACTGCACAGGTATCGATGTTCTCCATTTTAAGGAGTGCCTTGAGTGAGTGCATTTTGAGATTTAGACTTTTAGCATTGAGTAGCATTACCCTCAGTTTTTGCTTTCCTGTTCCTGTTACATTTGAAACTTGTCTAAAAAAGGAACTATAGGGGTGGCAAGAGCCTTAGCCAGTATCCGGAATCCCATGGGCGACAGGTGCAGGCCATCTCTGGCAAAGCATCATGGTCTGTCGACCATGTCGTCCCAGGCAGACAGATACTGGATCCCCTTAGAATGACACCAGAAGCTTAGCTAATTGTTGAAGTCAATCATTTTGTCCTTGTACTGTGGTATCATTCTGGGCGATGGCAGAATGCTACTCAGGGCTAGGGTCATACCTGTCTGGGCTACAAGATCGGAGAGCTCTTCCATGTCTCTTTTCATGTAGTCCAGGGAGGCATGTCTCAGGTCATTCACACCAACATGGACAATGACAGAGTCATATTTGTACTTAGTTGTGGAGTGACCTGAGTGCATGGGTTATGTGGCAGATCCTGGCACCTGACAGTAACCTTCTCCTTGTTTAGCCTGGTAAGTGGGACATCAGTGTGCCTGACTATAGAGTCACCTATGACTAGTGTGTTGGGTACTTTGTTTTGCCTAATATATTATATATGTTATTATATATATATATATATATATATATATATATATATATATATATATGTTTGCCCATTATATCTGAATAAGTGAGTGGGATTTTCATGACAGCATCAAGAAAACATTTTCCTTCCTTCTGTGTTTTTTTTTTTCTTAAGTTTTGGATTTTTCTTGGTATATTGATTGATTTTCTTAGTATATTTTATTTTTTATTTATTTTCCATTTGTTTACCATGTTAGTCTGACTGGACACAAGATGACCGTTTTCAGTGGTGGCTGGGGGAGAAAAGCTTCAGATACATAGTAAGCAATTATAAAAAATAATAAAAATAAATTATACAAGCATAGCTATTTTGTACAAAGAGCATAGAAAATATAAAAGGAGTAAAATCAGAGTTTTACAATTGATGCAACATACACAGTGGTTAGAATATTGAGAAACAATTAAACAAGATAATATACAACAAATATACAACTGGTTGAACATAAATTCAAAAAGAAGTTTCCATAGACAAACAGGGTCATAAACTAGAAATCATAAATGTATTGATATGATTTATATTGCATTTATATTGTTTTAACAATGGTATGTGTGTATTATTGTACGTTTCATATGTGCACAAATATTTGTATTCATCTATGTGTTTACAGTATATTGACAAAGTACTGGGTTACATCACAGGCTTGGGAGGTCATTGTTAAGAAACTGAGAACTGTTGTAAAGCTTGGCATTGAATACAATAAGTTCAGGTTATGCTATAAGAGAACTATGTAAAGATAACCTTGTCAGCAGCCAAAATGCATTATAAACTGAATGTTTTACTGTGCACAATAAGAAATGGATAGATTGGCACAAACTCTGGACTGATGTTGGCTTTTTTTTTTTTTTTTTTATTCCTGGGGAAATGCTATTCAGAAGTGAAGAGACATATAAGGGAACAGATTTAGTGTCACGCCAGGCTGTGATTTTTTTCATGTCTGTTGTCATGCAAAGCTGACAAAATAGTTGAATCTACCCAAACCTGAAATGTGGGACTGTAGCCCACTGAAGGAGGGGAGATGGGAGGAGTAACTTGGCCAGGAATTGAAACTTGCAAAACTGCTCCTTGTGAAAAGTCTTTTTTATCTCCGTAATTTGTTGACACTTTTGCAAGTTTCTTTCAGAGAATGTGTAGTACATCAGTAGGAACAATATTTGTAAAACTCAGCACATACCAGTCATTGACACATGAGCTGCAGACTCTCAAACTTGGCATTTTTTTTCAAGTGGTCCATTCTAAGTGAATGGAAGTCTAGTCTGACAACAAATGGTAGGGCTATTTGTTCTAACAGTCTGTGCATTGAGACAGATTTAGCTTTCCAAAAGGAATCACCATGTATGCCCCCATGAGGGCAGACAAGAGTAAAAAAAAATAAAATTAGGAATGAACACTTATTTCGCTGCAGGCAGCTTTAGGAAGTGCAGTAAATCATGGCAAGATAAAAAAAATGTATGTTTTTTCATTGTTTGCCCGTAGTGGTCCTTTAAGGGATATGAGTGCCGCGCCTGATGTAAATTTCCTATTCCCCATCCACGGGTGTAGGTTGTTCTTAAATTGGGTAATAGACAAACTCAGATTCACATGGATGAGGAGTCTGTTCCATAAGAGGGGCAGTCTCTTAAACACATCTGTAACTCCATGTTCTGTTTAACTCGCAGCCAAAATTTGGGTCCTTAGACCTTTTATTTCTGCTACTGTCTGACTTACGAATATGCAGGAGATTCACAAGTGTGGAGTTTGTGGATGTCTTTTAAGACAGGCATGTATCACCCCTCAGCAATATGTTGGAGACTGAGTAAAGGGAAAAGGTTTTGGCACTCTGCATAAGGTAGGTTTGTTACATCTTGTATCCTTTTTGTAAGAAACCTTTGAGGTTGCTGTAATTGCTGCATATGCCTGGTCAGGTACTTACCAAAGGAAGCATTGTACTCTGATTGGTTTGGTTTGAGAAGGGCAAAGTACCGTGGGATAATGACCTAGATGCCATGACATCATCAACCTTTTTTTTGCCATTGTTTTGTTTTTGTTCTACATGAGGTCAGGGTGTCATGTCAACTGCCGCCATCTCTCTATTCAGTGCCACTCCCCTGCCTTCTTTGACACTCATGCCTGACTGTCACACAGTCCATCCACCTCTTTGCTGGATGCATTTGTTTACTCTTCCCTCGTTCCTGTCAAGCCAGATCTTCTTTTTTTCACCAGATTGTCGTCTGCTTTTAAGCACGTGTCTGAACCGCTGTAATCTGTTCTTTTTGACTGTTTTGTAATTGGAGCTACTTTAACTCTTTCACACTTGTCCTCATTTCTGTCATTCAGTGTGCATCCTACCGTGCATCTCAAGCACTTCATCTCCATCAGCTGTAGCTTCCTGAACTGAGGTGCCTGTCAGTTGTGCTGTATCCTGATCTGAATCCAGGCTGCTTGTCTCTCATCTTACTTTCTACTGTGTGTATTCATTTATCAGTCACGCTCTTGTGAACTTTCATGCATTGTGACCGGAGTCTGATACCTCTGTGCTGCCCAAAGCTATTGGTTTGTACAACTTTCCCCCTACAGGACACCAACCATGTAGATTCTCTGCTGCTGCCCACAACTCCTTTCTTCAGTGAGTTTTTTTAATAAACATCTTTATTAAATTATCAGATATGACAGACAATCTTACCTTTATGTAAATGAAAATCAAACACTGACACCACTTTAATTGCAAATGTGGTGCTGCGGTAGCATTCTCGCCTCACAGTAAGACATTGTCCTGTTCGATTCTCAGCTAGAGCGTCTTCTGTGTGGAGACATGCGTGAATGGGCGTACCTTTGTTGAAGGTTGTGCGTCAGAGATGGCAACTCGGCACGTAAAAATCTACTGTCAATCATTAGCGGACCGGAATTCCGCTGTGGCGACCCCTAACCGGGAAAAAGCCGAAAGACTCAACAACACATCACAAACACTATTGAAACAATTCTAGTTGCAGACATTATACATTACTTATAATCTATCCAGTTATTGCCAATTACACATTATATAGCTCAGTCAAAGCATGCCTCTTAAACCTTGTTCCCTCTCTCCATATATTGCTCCCACAATTCCAATTTTTTCTTATGTAGTTTGCTCCTTCTCTTTTCCAAATATCCCAATTCTAGTTGTTTTATCTCCATTACTGTAGTAACTACTTCTAGTAAAGTTGGTTTGGACTGCGATTTTCATTTTCTAGCAATTGCTTTTTTTGGTAGCCACCGTAATTAAACTCAGCAATGCTTTAATATGTCTAGGCAATGCCGATTCTTATCATAGCTGATAAAAATCATCTTCCCAGTCAATCCAGTCTGCTCACCCAGCATCTCTGACAGAGTGGTCCACAGGGAATCCCTAAAGTCTGCCAGCTCATTAGACTCCCAAAAAAATACATTTCTGGCCACTTCTTTCTTACCCATCACACCTCCAACATTTGCTATCCACCTGAGGAAAAATTCTTTGGAGTCTGCTTGGGGTATAAAAATATCTATGTAAACACTTCCAAGCAAAGATCCTAAATTTTCTTGACTTTCTTGTATATTTGGGAGATATACATATATCCCCATTATCTGTTTGTGAATTGCCTATCCAAGCTCTATTTCCAATCCTTTCTAAGCTCCTCTGATTGATTCTCATAATTATCATGCAATGTTTTATATGCTGTACTAATTATTCCTTTTTTAATGGCAGCTTCTGTTCTAGGTTCTATTAAAAACTCCACCAGTGCTGGTCTTTCATTTAGGACCTCCCCCATTTATTTCTCTTTGCCTATACTCTGATATCAATCATTGATAGGGAAGGCAGCCTCTGATCTGCAGTCAAAATAAATTCTTGGTCTCTTCCCATTCTATTACAAGTAATCTCCGTGGTATCCCCGAAGTCTCAAAACAACCCACTAAAGTGTAGTGGGTCTAAAAACAAAACAGTGTAAGAAACTTCTCTGTGTGGAAGATTTTCAGTCCATATATTTCTAGTTAATCAGTGTATATTAATCAGATCAGACAATAGTAGTAGAAGTGGCGTAAACTGTCAAGTCAAAAGTAATAGTAGAAAATATATAATTCTACAGTATTATTAAGTATTAAAGTAATCCAAGCAAGGCAGGCAGTCTGTCAGTCGAAAATCCTTTATTAAGTACACAGACAAGCGATCCAAGTAAAACAAAATAGAGTAATAATTTCCTCACAAGCTTTCTAAATATATATATATATATATATATATATATATATATATATATATACTTTTATCAGGCATGGAGTGGTTTATTGTAAAACAAAGTGTTATTGGTACACATGTTAAATTCACATCCCTTCCCCCATCAGTGTGACATTCGGGGGAAGGGATGTGAATTTAACATGTGTACCAATAACACTTTGTTTTACAGCACAGTAAACCACTCCCATGCCTGATAAAAAGTATATATATGTATATTTAGAAAGCTTGTGAGGAAATTATTACTCTATTTTTGTTTTACTTGGATCGCTTGTCTGTGTACTTAATAAAGGATTTTCGACTGGAAACAGACTGCCTGCCTTGCTTGGATTACTTTCGAATACTTAGTAATACTGTAGAATTATATATTTTCTATTATTACTTTTTGAATTGACGAGTTTACGTTCGCTACTTCTACTACTATTGTCTGATCTGATTAATATACAGTGATTAACTAGAAATATATGGACTGAAAATCTTCCACACAGAGAAGTTTCTTACACTGTTTTGTTTCCCATTCTATTACCTTTCCCTTTCTAGTTATTTGCACCCAATACTTTGGTTCCTTTGCCAGTTTTCTCCAATAAATTCCAGCCCACTCTTGCATATCATCTGTATCCCTGACCACAGTCATCCCTATCGGCAGTATCTCTTTTCTCCATTCTCATGCTGATTTATTTCTTAGAGTACTACTTGCTATTTTATGAATATAATACTCTGTATGATTTTTGTGGTTCTCCTTAAGAGTCTCCAGACAAAATTCCAATCTCTCCTTATTTCTTGAGCTTCCCCCTGTATTATCATAATTCCTTTCCACATTGAATTATAGTTTTCTGCTTGTGCTACGTATAAGAGCCTTAACTGTGTTACTCTAAAATACCCCCTCAGGTTGGGTAATCCTAGTCTGCCTTGTTCTGTTGGAAGAATCACCTTATCCCACTTGACCCTTGCTGCCTTCCCTTCTCAGATAAAATCCTTCAACTCTTTAATTGCTATCCACAGCTTCTCCTGTGATTGATAAAAGTATGCCTGACGTGTGTATAAGACTAAAGGGACTAAAAACATTGTAATTGCTTGTATCTTAGTATTCATATAACAAACCTTCCAGTTTCTCAGTTTTTTGTATTATCGTTTGTTTATTCTCTTCCCAGATATCCTTAGCTGCCACAACAGAGTCATTTCTAATTCACATTCCTAAATATTTAATTTGTTCATGTCCCCATAAATATGGATATTGTTGGACCATTTCATGTGTGGGTACATCATTTACCACTTTTGCCTTTGTTTTAGCTTTATTAATTTTGTGTCCTGAGGCAGTCTGTATGTCCTCCCTGTGGTCACGTGGGTTTCCTCCGGGTGCTCCGGTTTCCTCCCACATCCCAAAGACATGCAGTAGGTTGATTGGACACTCTAAGTTGGCCCTAGGTGTGTGTGTCTGTGTGTGTGTGGCTTCTGTGGAAGGTTGGGTGCCGGGCTGGCAACTCGACACCGTAAAAACTCTACTGCCAATCATGAGCGGACAGATGATCCTCTGTGGCGACCCTTAACCGGGAAAAGCCGAAAGAAGAAGAAGAAGAATTTTGTATACTGAGAAGATTGAAACTGTCTTAAAATGTTCTACAGCACTGTAATGTCCCTTTCTGATTTTGTCATGTATAAAATAATATCATTTGCAAATAGAGACAGCTTTTCCTGACTACCATACCAATTATATCCTTGAATTTCCGAGTCTCTTATTTTCTTTGCTAGTGGTTCTAAATATAATGCAAACAAAGGGGAAAATGGACAACCTTGCCTGGTTCCTCTCCTCAAGCAGAAGTTATCAGAGAGGACACCACCCACTTCAATTTTTACCTCTGATCCCTCATATATACTCCTAACCTGCCTTATAATTGTATCAGGGAAAGCAAATGCTTCTATTGCCCTGCTCATGAAGTCCCAGTCTACTCTGTGAAATACTTTCTCTGCATCAAGACCCACCAATAACAGTGGTGTTTTCTTACATTATCCTTCCCTCTGGATAATCAATGTTCTGTTAATATTGTCAAATGTTTGCTTCTCCACCACAAAACCACACTAATCCATATCTATCAATTTTGGTATCACTTTTGCCATTCCTTTAGCCATTATAGAAATAAGCATTTTATAATCATGTCAGACTATATAAACGCTCCCAGCAGAGTGAATACCTCTTGGCTCACGAGTACTATGATACAAATAAATCCAAATAAAATGGCTAAGAGGCAACCACAGCACAGCAGTAAATCCAGTATAAGGAAGTATACAAAATAAGAAGTACTCCAGTTATGTAAAATACATTCTGATTTTAATTTGCATGCATCAAGTAAGTGTTTTCACATAAAGCTTCGTCAGACCGTTAGATTTCAAAAACTTTAAAAATGCACCTCTTTATATGATTGTCACATGTTAAAACCTATTAATCAATTGAACATTTTAAAGGTAGCCACTCAAACTAAATACATTACTAAAACTACCATTCTTTCAAATGAAATTAAACACACTAGAATTCTAGGAACCGCTCCTACAAATAATCTTATTTCTGCAGTGCAAGTTAACTATCCTACTACTTTAAAATTACATATAATGCTTGAAATAATCTAGTATGAAGATGTCTATGTACTATACTGACTATTATACATGTGCACTGAATACCTATAGGAATTGTATAAAATATATCTGTGTGGAATATACATATGACCTACTATCTGCTTCCTTAGTGCAGCATCCTAACATTAAAAACTTTATATAATTTATATTATGAAAAATTTTGATTGTAATACTCTCTGTGTTAGGAGATATCTAAACACAAAATATATAATATAAGGTAATATGGCGACATACAGCTATACAAAAGTGTACGCTTTATTTATTACTGTGTATTAATGAAGCCTTCGAGTTAGAATTCATAAAAACCAAGAAATGTACATATTCCTATCTAATTTATGGTGCTGCCTTGAAATAAATATCATGATAAGTACTAGTTAATATACAAAAATACCCAAATGATCTATTACTATATATTTACAAAGCCTTACACTAAAATTGGAAAATATATATGGTATAAAACATACAGATATACAATAATACATACTTTGTCCATTGCTATATATTAATAAAGCATTCATATTAAAATTAGAAACCAGGATTTATGAATTATGTTTATAAAGCCTTCACACTAAAATTGGAAACTATACATAGTATAAAGACATATAAATATGCAATAATACATAGCTTATCCATTGCTGTATATTAATAAAGCATTCGTATTAAAACTGAAAACCAGGAGATGTATATATGTACATTTTCCTATCTAATACTGCGTTTAAATGATCAGATTCCTAATTATTTTGATATGTGTGTATACCAATTAATACATAGATGGAAATCATAACATAGCCATCCTGAAGGGTATGGCTATCTGACGAGTAAACGTCTGGCTCTTAAGACAGGTTTAATTGAGGCTCTCTCATTTAGGCCTCTGCCTTTGTCTGCCTTCATTCTCATAATACAATTGATTTCCTTCTTTTATGTGTTATTTCGTATATTTCCCTCTCTCATTAGGGGAATGGTATAATCTATAACCATAAAATGAAAAACATGTTCCTGTCCTTGTGCCATGGTGTGTTTGGCCAAGGCATTGGTGGCATAGCCTATCCTGATGACATAGAGATGCTCTCTGATTCTGGTCTGAAAGGCTCTATCGGTTTTACTGACATAGAATGACTGACATCTCTGACAGACAGCCAGATACACCACGTGATCAGTATCACAATCTGCGGAAACATGAAACCTATAATACTGTCCTGTATCTGGATGTACAAAACCATCTCCTGTTTCAAGTGCATACACAAAAATTACATTTGCCACAGCAGTGGGTGCCAATATGGGTATAATTACTAATATTAACTGTTGGATGGCACAATAGTCTTTTAAGATTAGGTTTGTTCTTATATTGGAACTTCGGTTTATTCCCAACAGTTGTAAGGATGCGCCAATGGCTACTAATTACTTCCATTAGATCTTTATTATGACTAGTATAATACATTGGTATTTTTAATTGAGGCATGCTATCTTTCTGCTGGTTGGGCAAGTATACCTGGGCTGATTAATATGGAGCTGCTGTTTTCCCTCAACTGGCTGATGTTCTGTAACCCTGCTTCAATCTCAAATTCTTTATAGCCACGTTTAAGGAGCCTATGTTTGAAAATATTGATTTCTTGTTGGTATCCTTCTTCTGTCGCATTTAGGCTTGATATTCTCATGCTTTGTCCCTTAATAATGTTATTAAATATATATGAAGGATGCATGCTATGCCGATGAAGGAGAGTATTCCTATAACATTTTTTCCTATAAACTCCTGTTTTAACATAGGTCTTCATTACCCTCTCTACAAATACGTCCAAGAATTCAATTCTAGTGTCTGAATAGTTGGAGGTAAATTTTAAATATGTAGTCATATTATTCATGGTTCCAATATACCTTTCCAACTCTTCTGCGTCACCTTCCCATACGAAAAAGACATCGTCAACAAAATGTTGATAGAACTGAATTCGTTCCTGATGCCATATATTCGTGAAAAGTTCTTCTTCCCACATGGCTAGGAACATGTTGGCGTAGCTATTGGCACATGATGTGCCCATAGCCACGCCATCACGCTGAATGTACATATTATTGTCATAAACAAAAACATTATTTTCCAGTATAATTTCCAAAAACATGCTTAGAAGATCTATTTTCTGTTCTATATATTCACTGTGTTTGGCTAGGTATTTCTTAATGGTGGTAACTCCTAGCCCATTAGGTATAATAGTGAACAGAGGTTGCACATCTAGGGTTGCAAATAACATATTAGATTTCATTTCAGTATGATTGAAGAATTCATATAAATCTGATACAAATTGTTTTGTATCTTTAAGTATGTATTTATTTTTATCTATTACAGGTCTGAGATGTTTTTCCACATAAAAAGAAAAGGGTTCAGTACTCCATCCCCTACTAGAGACTATAGGTCTCATCTGGGGGGTTAAACCGTCTTTATATATCTTGGGTATTCCTTGTATAGTTGGTATCATTGGATAATCAACTTCCAAGAATTTTGCCAGTTCTGTATCTATAATATAACTATTCACCAATTCAACTATTGTTCCAAATATATTGGACTTAATTTTGTCTGGTCTCTCTTTACCTATTGTGCCATAGTATTCATAATTACTAAGCATATCAGTCATGGTTATATGGTATTTTATCTTCTCCATGACTACCAAGGGTCTGCCCTTATCGGCTGGTCTAAAAACCACTGTGTCATCCTGCTGTAATATTTGTAATGCTTTCCTTTCATTATATTTCAAGTTGCTTTTACTACTCTTCCTAGAAACATATCTAATCTGGTCTTTGCTATACATTTTATAAACATCCTCTTCGACTAAATTGTAAAATGCTTCCACTAGGGGATGATTGTGTGATATGTATTCACTAGGTCTCTTAAACATCTGGTAACAACTACTTTCACTATTTCCATACTGGTATCTCAACATAACATTTCTGGCAAATCATTTAACATCAGTTAATACATCAGTAAGTTGACTGTGTGTAGTAGGAATAAAATTCAAACCCTTGTTTAATACATTAATGTCATCGTTGTCTAATCTCTTATGTGATATGTTCCAAATTAAACAGTCTTCAATTGATTCCACATCTTTTTGAGGGTTTCCGCTTCTGCCGTCCTCAACTAATTGAACGGTCTCTCCTGACCCCCTTCTCCATAGCTATGGGAATGGGGAATTGTTGAAAAACCAATATATTCTTTTGCCCATTATTTACTCTCTGTGTGGGCCCTACTGCTTTATTATACTTAGGGCGCACAACAGGTAGATGTGTTACATTATCAGGTATACTGTTATGTAGTTCCTTTTGAATAACCGTCTGAGGTAAGTTGCTTTCAACTGGTGAATTAGAAACATTAGGTATAATGACTACATTAATGTCTGAATCAGTCATAGTAGTAGAATTAGGATTGGTATCATTCATTCCCAAATCTTTCCTACTATTGTCATTAATATTATCATTACTTGTTTCACCATTCAACGAAGGTACACCAGTGACTGCATTCCCAACTGTTACTGGTATCCGCCTAGATGTTTGACCCGGTCTTGGCTAAGTAAAGACTTGGCCTAGCCTGAAATCTTGGGTGTCTATATCTGTTTTATTTCTATGATAAATATGATTTCTATTTCAAATGAAGACTGTTCAATTTGGAACATATCACATAGGAGATTGGACAGCGATGAAATTAATGTATTAAACAAGGGTTTGAATTTTATTCCTACCACACACAGTCAACTTACTGATGTATTAACTGATGTTAAATTATTTTCCAGAAATGTTATGTTGAGATACCAGTATGGAAATAGTGAAAGTAGTTGTTACCAGATGTTTAAGAGACCTAGTGAATACATACCGTACAATAATCCCCTAGTGGAAGCATTTTACAATTTAGTTGAAGAGGATGTTTATAAAATGTATAGCAAAGACCGGATTAGATATGTTTCTAGGAAGAGTAGTAAAAGCAACTTGAAATATAATGAAAGGAAAGCATTACAAATATTACAGCAGGATGACACAGTAGTTTTTAGACCAGCCGATAAGGGCAGGCCCTTGGTAGTCATGTAGAAGATAAAATACCATAAAACCATGACTGATACGCTTAGTAATGATGAATACTATGGCACAATAGGTAAAGAGAGACCAGACAAAATTAAGTCCAATATACATGGAGCAATAGTTGAATTGGTGAATAGTTATATTATAGATACAGAATTGGCAAAATTCTTGGAAGTTTATTATCCAATGATAGCAACTATACAAGGAATACCCAAGATATATAAAGATGGTTTAAACACCCAGATGAGACCAGTAGTCTCTGGTAGGGGGTGGAGTACTGAACCCTTTTCTCTTTATGTGGAAAAACATCTCAGACCAGTAATAGATAAAAATAATTACATACTTAAAGATACAAAACAATTTTTATCAGATTTATATGAATTCTTCAATCATATTGAAATTAAATCTAATATGTTATTTGTAACCCTAGATGTGCAATCTCTGTTCACTATTATACCTAATGGGCTAGGAGTTACCACCATTAAGAAATACCTAGCCAAACATAGTGAATATACAGAACAGAAAATAGATCTTATAAGCATGTTTTTGGAAATTATATTGGAAAATAATGTTTTTGTTTATGACAATAATATGTACATTCAGTGTGATGGCGTGGCTATGGGCACATCATGTTCCAATAGCTACGCCAACATGTTCCTAGCCATGTGGGAAGAAGAACTTTTCACAAATATATGGCATCAGGAACGAATTCAGTTCTATCAACATTTTGTTGACGATGTCTTTTTCGTATGGGAAGGTGATGCAGAAGAGTTGGAAAGGTATATTGGAACCATGAATAATATGACTACATATTTAAAATTTACCTCCAATTATTAAGACACAAGAATTGAATTCTTGGACATATTTGTAGAGAGGGTAATGAATACCTATGTTAAAACAGGAGTTTATAGGAAAAAAATGTTATAGGAATACTCTCCTTCATCGGCATAGCATGCATCCTTTATATATATATATATATATATTTAATAACATTATTAAGGGACAAAGCATGAGAATATCACGCCTAAATGCGATAGAAGAAGGATACCAACAAGAAATCAATATTTTCAAACCTAGGCTCCTTAAACATGGCTATAAAGAATTTGAGATTGAAGCAGGGTTACAGAACATCAGCCAGTTGAGGGAAAACAGAGCAGCTCCATATTAATCAGCCCAGGTATACTTGCCCAACCAGCAGAAAGATAGCATGCCTCAATTAAAAATACCAATGTATTATACTAGTGGTAATAAAGATCTAATGGAAGTAATTAGTAGCCATTGGCGCATCCTTACAACTGATGAGGAAATAAGGAATATAGTTGGGGATAAACCGAAGTTCCAATATAAGAACAAACCTAATCTTAAAAGACTATTGTGCCATCCAACAGTTAATATTAGTAATTATACCCATACTGGCACTCACTGCTGTGGCAAATGTAATTTTTGTGTATGCACTTGAAACAGGAAATAGTTTTGTACATCCAGATACAGGACAGTATTATAGGTTTCATGTTTCCGCAGATTGTGGTACTGATCACGTGGTGTATCTGGCTGGCTGTCAGAGATGTCATTCATTCTATATCAATAAAACCGAAAGAGCCTTTCGGACCAGAATCAGAGAGCATCTCTATGCCATCAGGATAGGCTATGCTACCAATGCCTTGGCCAAACACACCATGGCACAAGGACAGGAACATGTTTTTCGTTTTATGGTTATAGATTATACCATTCCCCTAATGAGAGAGGGAAATATACGAAATAACACATAAAAGAAGGAAATCAATTGTATTATGAGAATGAAGGCAGACAAAGGCAGAGGCCTAAATGAGAGAGCCTCAATTAAACCTGTCTTAAGAGCCAGATGTTTAGTCGTCAGATAGCCATACCCT
The DNA here is from genome assembly GCF_019279795.1 of Protopterus annectens. Classification (NCBI taxonomy): domain Eukaryota; kingdom Metazoa; phylum Chordata; order Ceratodontiformes; family Protopteridae; genus Protopterus; species Protopterus annectens. Next base: position 1,501,613,125 of record NC_056739.1, read on the forward strand.
TCAGGATGGCTATGTTATGATTTCCATCTATGTATTAATTGGTATACACACATATCAAAATAATTAGGAATCTGATCATTTAAACGCAGTATTAGATAGGAAAATGTACATATATACATCTCCTGGTTTTCAGTTTTAATACGAATGCTTTATTAATATACAGCAATGGATAAGCTATGTATTATTGCATATTTATATGTCTTTATACTATGTATAGTTTCCAATTTTAGTGTGAAGCCTTTATAAACATAATTCATAAATCCTGGTTTCTAATTTTAATATGAATGCTTTATTAATATATAGCAATGGACAAAGTATGTATTATTGTATATCTGTTATGTTTTTATACCATATATATTTTCCAATTTTAGTGTAAGGCTTTGTAAATATATAGTAATAGATAATTTGGGTATTTTTGTATATTAACTAGTACTTATCATCATATTTATTTCAAGGCAGCACCATAAATTAGATAGGAATATGTACATTTCTTGTTTTTTATGAATTCTAACTTGAAGGCTTCATTAATACACAGTAATAAATAAAGCGTACACTTTTGTATAGTTGTATGTCGCCATATTACCTTATATTATATATTTCGTGTTTAGATGTCGCCTAACACATAGAGTATTACAATCAAAATGTTTTCATAATATAAATTATATAAAGTTTTTAATGTTAGGATGCTGCACTAAGGAAGCAGATAGTAGGTCATATGTATATTCCACACAGATATATTTTATACAATTCCTATAGGTATTCGGTGCACATGTATAATAGTCAGTATAGTACATAGACATCTTTGTACTAGATTATTTCAAGCATTATATGTAATTTTAAAGTAGTAGGATAGTTAAATTGCACTGTAGAAATAAGATTATTTGTAGGAACTGTTCCTAGAATTCTTGAGTGTTTAATTTCATTTGAAAGAATGGTAGTTTTAGTAATGTATTTAATCTGAGTGTCTACCTTTAAAATGTTTAATTGATTAATAGGTTTTAACATGTGACAATCATATAAAGAGGTGCATTTTTAAAGTTTTTGAAATCTAACGGTCTGACGAAGCTTTATGTGAAAGCGCTTACTTGATGCATGCGAATTAAAATCAGAACGTATTTTACATAACCTGAGTATTTCTTATTTTGTATACTTCCTTATACTGGATTTACTGCTGTGCTGTGGTTGCCTCTTAGCTGTTTTATTTGGATTTATTTTATAATCATGGTTTAGTATTGAAATGGGCCTGTAAGAAGCTGGATCCAATGGATCTTTACCCTCTCTTGGTATTACCGTTACTACCGCCTTCTTAAAGGATGCTGGTACTACTCTTAAAATACTGTTAAAACTTTGCAGTTCTTTATCAGTTTTTCCCCTCCTAGCTTCCAAACTTCCACAGGAATACCATCTATTCCTGGTGACTTTCCTGTAGATTGGTTATACATAGCCATTTTTATCTAGTCTCTTCCTGTCCTGTTAGTAATTGAGCTCATCTACCTCTAACCTTGGCATAGTTAATTTTTCCATAAACATTTCCATTTGTACTTTTTCTTGATTTCCATATTTCTCTGCTTTATACAAACTTTCATAAAATTTCTGAAATATTTCTACACGGTCTCTCATCTTCCTTGTTATAGGCTCCCTATGCTTGGTGACAGCCCTTTGCACTTTCAGTTTCTGAGTCATCGTGCTAAAAATTTTTGTGCTCTACAATTATCAAAAAGTAGTTGCTTAACAGCAGTCTTTCTAAACTCATGCATATTATTGAGATAATCCTTTATTTTTCTGATGTGAAGTTGTTCTATCTCGCTGTTCATTCTTACTAATGGGTTCACTGCTGATCCTCGGCTCTGACTTGGCCAGCTACAAAGCTCGATGTCTCCAAACAGCTCGAGGTCAACTCCCTATCCCATGATACATCCTGTGTTACCTCAGATCTCGTTTGCCGCTGCAACAGATCGGAGGATCCTTCACAGCTCCGGCAAGTGAAAGTCTTGTTATTATATTTCTAGTTACATTTATTCTGTATTGTATAGTTTGTTGAGTGGGGATTACAACCCCTTTGATTTATTCTCTTTATAATATACTATTGATATTTAGGTTCATAGGTTCATACTAGGCTATCTGCCCAAGGGCATTTATAAGTCTAGCCCAATAGTTTTATGGCTTTCGCCACCCCTTTAGTTTGAAGAAAACTATGCCCATTATTTTGCTGTGCCTCTGTCAAGCAGTGACACTGAGGTAATCCCTGGGGTATATCTGCGATCTCCCATCCATTGGTCAAGATTCCTCTTGAACAAGGCCAGCGAGGTGCTCTGCCTCACATGTACCGGGATTTTGTTCCACAGCATAGGGAGTCTCTGGGTGATGAATCTGTCCCTCCAGCACGTCCTATTAATAACCGTGTCAAGGTTTAAGTCTCCTGCCCTTGTAGTTCTGAGGGATCTAGATTTTTTGAGGTGAAGCATGTTCATCAAATCTGGGTTTGACATGGCCTTGTATGTCAGGCACAGGTCACCTCTGAGCAAGCGGTAAGCGACTGAATAGAGCTGGAGTTCTTTCAGTCGGGCAGCATAAGACATATTTTTGAGACCCTTTATCCTTTTGGTGAGGAACTTTGGGGCCTTTCCAGCTGCTGCTGGTGTCGCGGCAGATACATTCGAATGGGGCATTGTACTCAATCATTGGTCTGATGAGTGATGAGTACAGGGGACGATGACCTCCCTTGATCTAGATGTGAATCCCTTCATGATCAGGTGGGCAATGTAGAAGGTCTTCCTAACTACTTTAGCAACGTGAGTGTCAAACGAAAGGTTACTGTCAACCTGGGTCCCCAGATCCCTGATAACTTCTTCTGTGCTCAGTGGATTGCCACCTATATGGTAGCTAGGGGTAACCTTGTTTTTCCCGAAGGGTATGACTATGCATTTCTTGGCGTTTAACTTTAGGCCATGGCTCTGGCACCAGTTATCCGCTTTCTGTGAGACCCTTCTGAAGGATATCTGTGTCAGATGTGTTTTCGACTATGGCGCCCAGTTTGCAGTCATCTGCAAACTTTGTCAGCCATAACCCTCCTGTGTTTGCTTGTACTTCAGAAAAGTAGATGCCGAACAAGAGTGGGCCCAGGACTGAGCCCTGTGGGACACCACTTGTGACAGGCTTTGAGTCTGACATGGCGCCAGCAACTCTGACCCTGTGGGTTCTGTCACTTAGCCAGTTTGCAACCCATCTTGTGATGTATGGGTTTACATTTAAGCTGATGAGTTTTTCAATGATACCTGAGTGGGGTATTGTGTCGAAGGCCTTTGCCAGGTTGAGGTAGGCTGGATGGACTGCCTTTCCCTCATCAATGGCCTTGGTGACTGTTTCGAAAATGTCAACCAAGTTTAAGAGGCATGATCTGCCTTTGACAAAGCCAAACTGGGTTGGATCCAAAGTCTGCAAGTTCCCTATGTCTTTATTTATGAGTTCCATTATGATCCTCTCCATGGCTTTGCAGATAAGGCTTGTCAAGCTAATGGGACGGTAATTTCCAGGGTCGGTGGAGGCACCGCCTTTGTGAAGTGGGACCACAGTCGCCGTGCGCCACTCCTTGGGTACGTATCCTGAGGTGAGGCTAAGATTAAACAGCTGTCCTAACTGCGGGTTTAATTCCTCATTGAGTTCGTGGAGCACACAGCCGGGGACACCATCCGGTCCCATGGATGCTGTGTTTTTGCCTTGGAGAGAGCAGTTCTCACCTGGGCGTTAGAGATGTTTGGGTGGCTACAATCCTCTGGTATAGATATCTCTCCTTTTGGGGGGGGGGGGAGTTGGCACTGAACCTGTCAGCCAGTATGTTGGCAATGTCTGTAGGTTCAGTAATCTTCACATCATTTTGAACTAATTCTGAGCATATCTGGGAGTTTCCTCCCAGGTTTCTAACATAGCTAAAGAAGGCCTTTTGATTGTCTTTTGAGTCCTTAGCGATTTTTCTCTCAAAATTTGCCTTGGATGATTTTATGAGAGCTCTTAGTTTTTTACTTATAATAATCAAAGGTGTCTTACCTTTTAAGGATTTTGCTCTGTCTTGTAGTAGCTTCCTCCTTTTGTTGTAGAGCTTGTTTATGGCTGGGGTCCACCAGACTGGACGCTTGCCTTTGGTACAAAGAGTCTTTGTTTTGTTTGGGATTGCCTGATCCATGCAGTCCTGTAGGTGCTGGTAGAAGGCATTTGTAAGTGATTCAGTGGCTTGAGTAATGTTTACCACCGGCTCGGGGGCCTTAAAGGAGACCACACTAGTCTTTAGAAGTGTGAAGTCGGCTTTTGAGAAGTTCTTCACTGTGGTCTTTTTATTTCAGGTGGGGCGGATGAGGACCTCCAGTGAGATTAGTTTATGATCTGATCTCACCAGTGAGGGGTATACTTCCGGTGTTGAACATTGTGATCCCATGTTCGTGATGATGAGATCAAGTATGTTTTCTACTCTTGTGGGGATGGTGACTAGTTGTTCCATGGCATTTGAGTTTATGAACTCCAGGAACCTTTGGGCTAGAGTGTTTGGGCTTGAGTAGTGATCCCAGTCTATATTAGGGTAGTTGAAGTCACCTAGTATGATGGTGTTTGGAGATACATTTATCCCCTCCAGTGTTTTCAGGAAGGCCATGTGAGGTTCCTGAGTTTGAGAGGGTGGACTGTAACATGCTACAAATTGCAAAGCAGTCTTGCCTATGGTTAATTGCACCTGGATGGTCTCCGATGCATCGTGCGTTGCCACCAACCTTGAGGTGTGGGTGTCCTTGATGAATATGGACACCCCCCCCCCTTTCTTGGTGTTGTCCGGATTTTGGGGCCGGAACGCATGATATGAGGTAAAACCTGATAGTGCTGGGGTGCTCTCAGGAGCCTTGAACCAGGTTTCTGTCACAGCACAGACATCGATGTTCTCCATACTGAGAAGGGCCTCGAGTGCGTGCATCTTGAGATTGAGACTTCTGGCATTGAGCAGCATTACCCTTAGTTTTTCCTTTTTGTGTTCTAGGGTGGTAGGTTTAGAATTTGAGCCTTGCCTAAAAAAGGCACTATGGGGGTGGCAAGAGCCTTTGCCAATATCCGGAAGCCCAGGGGTGACAGGTGCAAGCCGTCCCTTGCGAAGGAGAGTGGCTTGTCCAGCATGTCATCCCAGGCAGACAGACATTGGATCCCCTTTGAATGACACCAGAGTTTAAGCCAATTATTAAAGCTGATCATCTTATCTCTGTATTGTGGCATCATTCTTGGTGAAGGTAGGATACTGCTCAAGATCAAGGTCATACCTGCCTGGGCTACATAATCAGAGAGCTCCTCAATGTTTCTTTTCATGTAGTCCAAGGAGGTACGTCTCAGGTCGTTTACACCAGCGTGGACAATGACTGAGTCATACTTGTACCTGCTGTTGAGAGACCTGAGTGCTTGCGTTATGTGGCGGATTCTAGCGCCCGACAGGCAGCTTACTGTGACCTTCTCCTTACTCAGTTTGGTGAGCGGGACGTCAGTGTGTCTGACTATGGAGTCACCAATGACGAGTGTGTCTGGCATTGTGTTTGGCCTTAAGGGCTGTGACTGTTTGACACTCTGACTGTGTGGTCTATGTGTTGCATGTGTTGTGTCCTGAGGTGGTAGTTGTTTGGGTGTCTGCTTTGGTGGCCTCTGCTGTTTTGGTAGATTTTTGATCAGAGCCTCCGAGTATGTCTTTGTGTGTTTATGTGTATAATTTTAAGTTGTGATGGTACTATGTGAGACTGGGTATGTAGTGTGTGTGGTTACCTTCTCCTCCTGTCTGGTCTTGCCAGTCCTATGTTGAGAGAGCTGAGCCTCCAGTTTGGCCGTATAGTTGCATCTCTCGCATGTATTTGTGTTTTGTGGGAGAAGGAGAGGGTTGTCTGTGTACATGAGGCAATTGTAACATTGCCTCAATATTCCCAGGTTCACCAGCTGAGCAGGAGAGGACACTAGCAACTGATCCCTCGACATGCTAGAAGGAATAGACAAACAAACTTCACAAAAGACTCCGGGGGATGTGGGTGATCGAGAAAGGGGTTTTAGGCTGGTAGAGTACTAACTATAATAAAAGTGCTATATCAAGGTGATAAGTACTGTAGAAGCAAGTGCTAGGCTTTACAGATAGAGAATAGTCTACTTGGGAATCAAGTAGAGATGAACTTTTTAGTTATAGGATATGCTGGTTAGATCAGTAGTACAGTTCGAGGAAGGTTGTTTTAAGGGAAAATTTGAAGAGTGGACTTTAGGTAGCCCGAATAGTTTAACCTTGATTAACCGCTGCTGCTCTTGTGGCAACTCTGCGCTAAATCGCGCTAAACTGTTTTCTATTAGTAAGGTTTTTTGTCTAGCTCTCGTGGCCGTTTTTTCTTAGGCCTTGTTATCTCCTTTTCCCATTGTAATTAATATAGTACCTATAGGTTTTAGAATATTTAGATTGTAGTCAAAGTCAGTTAGTCTTCTTGAGTGTGTGTGCTTTTTAGAGCCTGTTTAAATTAGAGGGCTAAGTTGTTAAAAGTTGTTAAAAAATTGTAAAAAAGTTGTTAATATCTTAGGGATCTAGTCATTTAAATTATTTTCTGAGCATTTGACTGCTGGACTGCTGTTGGATATGTACTGTGTTCTTGAGGCCTTTTTTAGGATGGCTGATCAGGACAAGGAGAAACACCCCAAATCAGGGTTTAAGAAATGCCCTAAATGCGGGCAGAAGATGTCTTTGACCGATGGTCATGTAAATTGTGTTTACTGTTTGGTTGAGGTACATTTGCAGGAAAACTGCTCCATTTGTCATTCCTTCAGTACCCATGTTTTGCATGAGAGAAAGAGGAAGTTAAGTGACAGCGGACTTATAAAATCCTCCTTTATAGAACCCTTAGACAAAGATGGACATGACAAGTCTTCAAAACATGCAAAATCTCCAAAATCGGCATCTTCGGAGCCGAGACAATCTACTTCGAAGCCACTTGAAATATCTTCAGTGTCGGCTCCACAGACCTCAGAGACAGGTGTCATGACCTTTCAGAGCTGTTCCCCAGTCTTGGAACCAGTTTCTGTGGTGTTAAAATCACCTATACTTCAATCAGTGGCTTCATCTGTTCCGTCTTCTCAGTCCTCAAGATCTCTTTCAGATTTGGATGTGGATCGTGTGGTGCAGAAGTTATTGCAGACACATGCACTTGCTAAATTGTTATCAGATTCGACCCAAGGGCATTGGGAACCGACAAAAGTACCTCCTTCTACTTCTGTTCCGTCTCCGATCCAAGCCAGGTCTTCGGAGCCAGAGGAATTGGACCTGATGATTATGGAGCCTTCAGAGTTGAAGCCTGTTCCAGTGCCATCATTCCAACTACTCGGACTTCCTCCGTGCCAGTTGAGGAGTCTAGGAGCCTACACTTGCCAGTCGGGTTCAGAGAGGAGAGTCGAACCGATTTTTCGGTTCTGACTTTGCCGCTCGGGGCTTCAGCGCCGATGAGTTCTGCTCCTACATCGGGATCAGAGCCTGCTGTTCTGGTGCTGAGGGAATCATCTGTTTCTTTGGATCTGGGGGTTTCTTTGCACTGGAGCAGAGGTGCCTTCGATGCTATGAGGAGAATAATGTCCCTTAGAACATCCACATCTTCAGGACCAGTGACCTCCTTCCCTAAAGTGCCTGTCTTCTTCTGCTTCACAGATCCCACTAAAGAGCAGAGATCCGGAGCCTCAGGAAGCCCCACTGGGTGGACCCTAATCTTCTGAGACTTCACCAGAAGCTCCCACTGATGAAGTTCCCAGGAAAAGATTATGCAAGAGGAAGCATCTGGACTCCCCACAGAAATACATCACCTCATCACTGATTTAGATGAATCAGAAGGGTCCCCACATTCCCCCTCAGAGGATATCTACTTTGCATATATCTTGGAAATCCTTAAACAGAGGGGTGGCTGGCAGTCCATCAACCCTACTGATGATGAGTCGGTTCTCCTGAAGGCTTTTGGGTCTCAGCCCTCCACCTCTTGGGTGAATCCGCCTTTTCATGAGCTGATAGACTTTGTCTCTCGAAAGGCATGGGAGTCCCCGGATACTATGGAACCTGTCCCTTGGAGACCTAACAAATTCATAACATCCCCCCAGGACAAGGCTTTCCTTACCAAAGGGGTACCCGTTGATGCTATGGTGGTGGTGGCAGCCACCAAAAAGGAGTTGTCAGAGACCTCCACATCTGTTCATCCTTCAAATAGAGATTCTAGGATAGTGGACAGATATGGAAAGCACATATTTAGTTCAGTGGCCTGTGGTCTTCGATCCCTAAATTATCTTACACATTTCACTAGACTACACAGAGATCTCCTTAAGGAGTTAGGAGATACTCTACAGGGTGCAGTAGCTGCGGGGGTTTCAGACAAGGTAACCTCCCAGCTGGCTACCCTAAATTCCCTCATAAACTCTTCCATGAGTCTGATTTCATGTGCAGCTGATGGATGTGCTTATGTTCTTTTGTGGAGCCCTATAAGTCATCCTTTGTTAACACCCCCTTTGATGGTTCATCCCTTTTTGGACAGAAAGTGAAGGAAATACTTACCAGGAGTGAGCAAGATAGAAAGACTCTGTCTGCCATAGAAGTCCGTTTTTCCACCCCTACCAGACCTTATCCTAAAGGTCGGAGGACTGGGAAGATGTGGTTCTGTAAAATCCAAGGAGCTTTTCTTGACACACGTGGTGAAACCCCCCTCTAGAGGCAGAGGAGAGGGCAATAACGGAAAATGCCATCCACACAGCAGAGGGGGGCCACAAAATCAGGGTGACAGAGATCAGTTCTCTGGGAAGCCCTGTCAGCACTCCTGAAAGGAGGCCCACCTGTTTAACTCTGGAGGCAGTTGGGGGACGCTTATCTTTCTACCCAGGTGCCTGTCTAAAAATCACAGATGACAGCTGAGTACAAAGCATCATATCCAGAGGATCCTTTATTCCTTTTGCCACCCCACCACCTGTAATAACAAAAATCCCGAATGTCCCACCCAGTCACAGGGAACAAGCAACCATAGAGATTCAAAGGTTGTTAGGAAAAAGAGTCATCCAACAGGTCCCCGCAGACCAGATAAGATCCGGAACTTACTCAAGGTTCTTTTTAGTTCTGAAGAAAACAGGGGACTGGACACCTATATTGGATCTCAGCAGACTAAACAGATCTGTCAAAAAGGAGATGTTCTGGATGGTCATGCTACAGTCGAAACTTCAGTTTCTACGAAAATACACTTGGATGTGCTCTATAGATCTCTGGGATGCGTACTACCATATAAAAATGGACAGACCATCCAGGGATCATCTGCGCTTTCAGCTGAACTCCCAATGTCACATCTGATTACTCTAGCAAACTCCTGCAAAAAGGATCTTCAGTGGTTGTTGACATCTCATCAAGTCACAATAGGTCGTCCCTTTGTCCTACCCACTCCAATGGCCACTGTGACCATGGATGCTTCCCTGATCAGGTGGGGGGCATTATCAGGGGAGAACAGCTCAAGGCGCATGAAATGAACTAGAGACTCATCTGCCCATCAACATCCTGGTGATGAGAGCAGTACTCTTAGTGTTGCAGTATTTTTAGGACTCTCCTCCTCTGGGAACAATCGTGATTCAGACAGACAACATGTCTGTAGTCTGCTACATAAAAAAACAAGGAAGAACCAGGTCTTACCCTCTTTGTCACAAGGCCCTGAGAGTATGGCAGTGGGCTACATCCACCCAACGCTTTCTGTCAGCAATGCACATCCTGGGGAAATCCAACGTGATAGCAGACAAACTGAGCAGGGCAATTTTGTTGCCCCACGAGTGGTCCCTCAAGGAAGAGATAGCAGAAAGGATATTCCGCAGATGGGGCCTGCCTTGCTGCAATTTTTTTGCATCTCCCATGAATACAAAATGCAACAGCTACTTTGCCCTAATCCCCCCCCACCCCCGGGGATGTCCCAAGGGATGCCCTCGTACACAATTGGCACCTGGGTCGTCTTTATGCCTTCTCACCAATCCCTTTGATACCCAAAGTATTACAGAAAGCCAAAGCATTGGGAAGGACCATAATTTTAACAGCCCCTTTCTGGCCTCGTCAGATTTGGTTCCCCTTCCTTTGACCTCATCTATTGGAAGAGACTTGGATTCTGGACCCAGTTCCAGACCTCCTGATTCATTCATTGGGGGGGGGGGGTCTTCGTCCCTCTCTTCAATCCCTGAAATTGACAGCTTGGCTGCTCCAATTCCCAATATAGCCAGGTTCTATAACCTCTCATCTGAAACACAACATATCTTAATGTCTTCTCATAAATTGTCTACTAGAAAATTGTACCTCAGCAAATGGAAGAGATTTTCTATATGGGCTTTTCAGAATAATATTGACCATTACCAAGCCCCAATTTCCTCTATCCTGGAATTTTTGACAATGCATTTCAACAAAGGAGCTGCTGTTGGCACCATTTGTGTTCAGATTCCTATCACATAGTCAAACTTTTACAAGCTCGAACCACATATGGTTGAGACCATAAGTTCGAATTTGTTAAAGTTTGAGTGTTTGAATGGAAATCTCCATAAATGGAGGTTTCCATTTTGTTCAGTGTGGTGTGATCTCGGAGTTGGTATATTTAAGTAGTAGGGGTTGTGGGGGTGCATTCCCCCATGTGGGGGGTGCAAGGGAGCTTGCCCCAATGCTTACAACAGTTTATTTTGTTGTCCATTTTTTTTTTCCGTAGTCGAAGTTTTGTAACTTTGAACATAATGGTTCAACCATTAGGTGTTTCGAGTTATGGAACTTCGACTATGTGATATAGACCCTTTGCGTTCAGCTTTCAGCACTCTCTAATTTCACCTTGGCAGTGACAGATCGAACGTGATGTCACATAAACTATCCAAAGCCTTTCTTAAGGGGACCACACACCTGAGACCACCCGTTAAATCTCCTTATGCACCTTGGAATTTAAATGTTATGCTTTCACGCATCATTCTTCCACCATTTGAACCAACTTCTTCATGTGAATTGAAGTACTTATCTTGGAAAACCATTTTCTTAGTAGCTATCACATCTGCTCGGAGAGTTTCAGAATTGCAAGCCTTGTCCATTAAACCCCCTTATTTGATTTTTCATTCTGATAGAGTTTTGTTACGAACAAATCCATCATTCATACCTAAAGTTTGTTCTGAAGTTAATCTTAACCAAACAATAGAATTACTGTTTTTTTCCCCTAATCTTAGCAATAAGTTGGAGTATATGCTGCACAAACTTGATGTTCACAGGCAGCTTCTATTCTACCTGCATAGAACCAAAGAATTTAGAAACTCTGAACAGCTTTTTGTGTCTTTTTCAGAGTCCAAAAAAGTGGACCTGTGGCAAAAACCACTCTGTCGAAATGGTTATCAGATTGCATCTCTTTTACTTATTCATCAGTGAATGCTCCACTACAACACAAAATTAAGGCCCATTCAACTAGAGCTGTTTCTACTTCAGCTTTTGCTGCTAGGTTACCAATAGATACGATTTGTGCAGCAGCCACTTGGTCAAGGCTTCATACCTTTATCACTCATTATAAAGTAGATAAGGCCTCCAGGGACACGGCTTCCTTTGGTTCTTTTATCTTGAGGATTATACTCCCTTGAGCCACCCAAGAAAGATGGAGCTTTGGACGCTACCCATTAGTAAGAATGAATGGCGAGATAGAACAACTTCACATAAAGAAGTTATGTACTCACCATAACGTTCCTTGTGAGTTGTTCATCTCGCCTTCATTCTTACGTCCCACCCGCCTACCCCCTTCCAGGTTTCTCAAGGGCCCAGAATTATGATTTGTCATAGTCTGATTGTCTTTTTCCATTGTTTCTTTTCCTAAGAAGTGAGTAAGGATATATGGTATATTGGGCAGCAAACAAGATCTGAGGTAACACAGGGTGCATCATGGGATAGGGAGTTGGCCTTGAGTTGGTTGGAGACATCGAGCTTTGTACTTGGCCAAGTCGGAGCCGACTTCTTAACTTCTTTTTTAGCATTCTGCAGTTGCTCCTTTTCTTCTGACAGATTCCCCCTATTTTGCAATACTTTAACATTTAGTCAGTCCTGTAAATAATTATTTTTACTTCTTAACCATAACTCCCTTTCCTTTATTACCACCCTAGTTTTAAACTCCACTTTAATTTTATCCCACTTTAGCTATATTTTCAGAATAATTTTTTTTTTACATTTTTGCAGTGAGCAAGCCCCCTGCACCCCCACACCCCCTGCTAATTAAATATACCAACTCTGAGATTGCACTACAGCGAGGAAAACTGTAAGTATACCATTCCACACTGTATGGTGATCTCCATTTAAACAGTTTGAAGTTTCAAAACGTCAGTCTTATAACCTCGATCATAAGAAATTCAAAGTTTTGAAACTTGGAAATTTAGAAGTAGACCATGTAATATATTAACATGTGTGTGTGTATATAAAATGAATAAATATATAATTATAAATTATGTGTTGTTTCCTTTCCATCCCATTAGTCTCTGGTTGACAGCCATTTAGTGAACCATTTATGATTGTCTAAACAGTCGGTGGACAGGTATCCGAGAGAGAACAATTCTGGGGCTGTGGGGGGTACAAGGGAGGATTGTCCCCCTTCAGAAAACAATGTATTTTTTTTTTGTTTGTTTGCTTGAGCTGAGGCTGATTTTCTGTGTATTTTTACTTGCTTGTTGACCTCCACCATTTCGACATAAGGATGTATATGTGTACATGTATAATGATAGCCACAGCTCTCAAAACTTTTTGAGACGAAAGGGAAATGTCTTTAGCTAGGGCAGAGTGAAAATCCAGAAACAAATATAGTTTATACCAGTCAAGTTTACTGGCATGACTGAAAGAATCGTATGGGAAATAATGTTTAGCTGTAGGCCAAATACTTTTGTAATGGAAATCTTAAAAAAGCGGAAGCAAATGTTAAATTACAATTGACAAGGCAGTTATGTCCATTGTTATCCTCCTGTAACAATTCAGGGTTGTCATCATCATCATCATCAAACCCTTTTTTCACTGTTTTCTACAAGAGGTCAGGGTGTCATCTCAGGTCAGGACCATAAAACACTAATAGAAGAGGGGTGAGATAAAAGGAGGTATGCTGCTTCTGTTTACCATAACTGTGCATTATACATACCAGAAAAGTAACATTTATCAAAACCCACCGTGTTGAGTTTCGGCAAGAAGATTGTTGGAGAGGAGATGTGTTAAGACCTGTGTGTGGATATTACACAATCTACACATAGTACCTCCTCACTCACAAAGTTGCTACAATCCATCCTATGTATATACTATCAGGACCCCTACACATTCCACAGGGTTATCTCTATACAGTCCTACCATGTCTAACAAACAAAACATGTACTCCCATCAAATAATGGTAACACTAGCACTCAACATTACAGCCCATCTAACCTCACCCTACTTGAACAACATTACAATCCCCAACATAAGTCACACCACCTCAACCTCACTTCCAACATTCATTAACTACCCCTTACTCATCTCACCCTCACACTTTAACCACACCACCTATGACCTACACCCCTACAAACTCCTCCATTATCAAAGCAAATCTAGGGTATCCCTACAATGTGACTTAGCCTTCTCCAAATACCTACAAACCATTTTAAACATTGCCTCTCACCTACTTATGTAGTGATGATATCAACCTGAACCAAGGTTCAATATCAAATCCTACAAATCACCAGAATCAGCCTAGAACCAATACTAGACTACTTAAGAGAAAAAACAATATTCTAATAAGTCATAACAAGAAGCATCCTTAACAAAACCACTGAGCTCCATGCAACCATAGCATTATACTTACCTGACATCATCTTCCTCACAGAAACATGGCTTAAACCACATATTAAAAATGAAGAAGTACTTCCCCCTGGTTATAGCATACTAAGAAAAGACCATACAGCTAAAAGAGGAGGTAGAATCGCTCTCCTATGTCAAACAACATCAATGTTGAACTGTTTAACATAGAAATCCCTGCATTTAATAATGCAGAGATCCTACTTGCTAAGGTAAGACTAAATACACAAAAACAGCTAAATATCTTAGGATCATATATCCCTCCAAGAGATGACATCAAAACCCTAGAGTCTCTTCTCCAATGGACATCAGAAATCCTCCCCCATGAAACCATTATACTAGGAGACTTTAATATTGATTGGACCTCACTTAAATCACCCACCCCTCAAATCATATTAATCTTTATGGATTCTCACAGCTTATACAACCCCCTACTAGGGTAGACAAAACCTCAAAAAAAGAATCAATACTAGACTGGATTCTCACCAATCGCCCATCTTTCACCCGTAATTTCCGTACACTACCTGACACTCTACGTGACCATTTCCCAACCTTCTTCATCAGAGATCAAACTAAACTCACTAGAACTAGCTCTGTTAAACACATCAGATACAGTAAAAACCTCAGGGCTGATGACGTTAATACAGCCCTTAAACACTCTAACTGGTCACCTCTTTTAACACTTCCTTTAGATGAAGCAGTTGAGTATTTCAACACTATCCTCTTAGGCCTTCTCAACCACCTTGCTCCACCAAGACAGATCCGCACTAAAACCATCTATGCCCCATGGCTTACCAAGAGCACTAGGCAACATATGAAACAATGGGACAAAGTATAGGACACCTGGTGCAAAAACAAAACTACTCTTAATAGGCAAACATTCTTACAACTGAGAAACACTGTAAATAAACAAATCAGACTAGACAAACAAAAATACTGTAGTGAAATTCAAACTAAGCATAATGCCAACCCACAAAAGTTCTGAGCCACTATAAACAGTATTCTCCAACCAGGTAAATCACCATCTCCACATCCAAACATAGACACCACCTCTATAAACACAGCCACCCAATTCAATTAGTTCTTTACCAACTCTGTATTAAAGCTGTTAACAGACCCACACTCCTCAACCCCCACTCTACTATATAACCCAATAAATAACACTAATTCCTTCACCCTTCAACCTGTACCAACGTAAACCGTGTATAGACACCTAACTAAACTTAAATCCACCACTTTAGCAGTAGACAAACTACCTACCAAATTCCTACAAATAGCGGCCAAAGCCATTTCCTACACAGTCTCTATAATCATTAACAGATCAATTTCAGAACAAAAGGTGCCACTTCTCTGGAAAATCTCCTACATTATACCACTACACAAAGTGGGCAACTCCACTGACCTAACAAACTACCACCCTATAGCTATACTTTCCCCACTGTTTAAAATAATGGTAAGATGTGTCCACACCCAGGTCCTAACACATCTATTCTCCAGCAATCTTCTTGCCTAAACTCAACATGGATTCCGCCCCAGCCGTAGCACTACCACTCCACTCATCCATTTTAGTAACCTAGTAAATATGCAACGCAACAACGGCCAACTAGTGTGTGCAGTTTTCCTTGACTTATCAAAGGCGTTTGATACAGTCTCCCATACAAAACTAACAACATCACTCTCAGAATTAAAACTAACTACCCCCACTGTATTATGGTTTCAAGACTATCTCTCCCAACGCCAACAAGCTGTTCAGTCGAAAAACTCACTTCCCCCTACCTCCTGTGAAACTAGGAGTATCCCAAGGATCAATCCTAGGACCCCTACTTTTCACTGTATTTACAAATAATCTTAACACAGCTACCCATCTAGCAAACCTGGTTCAATACGCTGATGACTCCACCTTAATCTGCTCTGCCCCCACCCTCCAACAACTTCAAATCAAGACCCAAGAAGCCTTTACATCCATCAAAACCTGGCTTACAAACTCCCAGCTAATACTAAATCCTAAAAAGACCCAATGTATTCCAAAGCAGCAGCACCTACTCCCCCGTTCTCTATTTCTGCTTAAGATAATATCCCTATCTCCCTGTCACACAAACCAAATTACTAGAGTCATTACTGACAATAATATGAAATTTGACAAGCACGTAGTTCATACAATAACCAAAATCAAGAAATAACTAGGTACTCTTTACAGATGTAAAAACTTCCTAACCAGCAACAGTAAAGTTACCCTAGCTCATGCCCATCTTCTCTCTACCTTACTGTATGCTTCTCCTGTCCTAATTAATCTAAACAAGAGTGATTTAAACAAGCTATTAGTATGCTACAACAAAATAGCAAAATTCACCAAAAACTCCTCCAAGCACACCCACCACTGTCAAGCCCTAAAACAGTTTTCCTGGATTGAACTCCCTACACCTTAGCTCTAAACCAACTTCTTCTAGGTCATCAAATACTGTACCAACCTGACAAAACTCCAGTCTTACAAGACCTGATCACCCTCTACTCCAATAACTGAGAACTTAGATCGACTAACAAGGTACTAATCACAATCTCCAAAAGCCATTACAGCTCTGGTGACTCCCTGTATTCTAGCAACATTGTCAAGACTTGGAACTCCCTACCAGTATAAATCAGGGTACAGCCTAACAAAACCATCTTCAAAACACACCTTATTTCCCATCTAAACAACTCCTGGACATGCAGCTGCCTAGAACCTGGCTGACATATTCTAACTCCTTTCCCCTGCCCACTATCCAACCTCCTCTTTAAAACTCACACAGATGCACTATATATTATCACACGTTATTTGTAACTGCCTGGCACCTGGCTGACATATTCTAACTCCTTTCCCCTACCCACTATCCAACCTCCTCTTTAAAACTCCCACAGATGCACTGTATATTATCACACGTTACTTGTAACTGCCTAGCACCTGGATGACATATTCTAACTCCTTTCCCCTGCCCACTATCCATCCTCCTCTTTAAAACTCCCACAGATGCACTATATATTATCACACATTATTTGTAACTGCCTAGCACCTGGCTGACATATTCTAACTCCTTTCCCCTACTCACTATCCAACCTCCTCTTTAAAACTCCCACAGGTGCACTATATATTACCACACATAAAAGCTATATTTTTAAGGCTTAAATAAAGCAGTTTTGCCAGAGTTTTTCCAGTTTTCAGCTTTCAGTTTTCTCTTATTGGATTTATCTGCTTGTATAGCTGCTTACTTTGGGTGTACTCCAGCTGAGTTTGCTGTTGGATTTCCTTTGGGAGTTTACAGGCCGTTGGTTTCCTCTGTGTGGTTCCTAAAGTTTGTTTTGTGTTTTTACTTAACCACACGTTACTTGTAACTGCCTAGCACCTGGATGACATATTCTAACTCCTTTCCCCTACCCACTATCCAACCTCTTTAAAACTCCCAGAGATGCACTCTATATTATCACATGTTACTTGTAACTGCCTAGCACCTGGCTGACATATTCTAACACCTTTCCCCTACTCACTATCCAACCTCCTCTTTAAAACTCCCACAGGTGCACTATATATTACCACACGTTACTTGTAACTGCCTAGCACCTGGCTGACATATTCTAACTCCTTTCCCCTACCCACTATCCAACCAATTTAAAACTCCCACAGATGCACTATGTATTATCACACGTTACTTACCAACTCACTACCACCTACTCCCCACTGTCCCATCTATACCCACTAACTCTCCCCTAGACTAAGTTGAAAAGCTTTCCCTTAAAATGTCAATGCACCTCATATGAACTTGTCTATATTCTCCTCTTTTTTAGTTTTCCTTTCTTGTCTTACCTTCAGTACATCTTCAAGGTTATCTCTCCTAAGCATACTGTATGAACAACCATTGTATGTTACTACCTGCTGTATTTTTAATTGTATGTCTAAACCACTATGCTTATGTAAATATCTTAAGTAATCATATGTTATCTGCTATAGTTTTATAAATGAGTTTGTAAACCACAATGCTCATGTAAATGTGTTGTCTATAGTATGTTAGCAATTGTTCTAGAGCTTTTCTCGCCAGGCTTCCGCTGTAAATGGACAGCTCTGTCCAGTCGGACCTTCCCGGTAAACAAATGTAAAATAAAAAATAAATAAAACAGTTTAATCACAGTAAGAGTCATTGCTGCAAAAGGAAATTTTCATTTCCTGCATATATATATATATATATATATATATATATATATATATACGGGTCTACTTCTTTTGACCTAACTCCCATTTGCCTGACACCCATTTGCCTGAGACCAAATGACTGACACTTCATTTGCCCAACACTTCATTTGACTGATAAGTATTATTAGCAAGAAAATGGAATATGCCCCCTTCCCCACTGTAGTGCGACCCTGGAGTTAGAATATATAGTTAGGGGGGTGTGGGGGGATGTGCCTCCCATAACAGGGGGTGTGGGGGGCTTCGCCCCCACTTACTTTTCTTTTACTAAGCAATATTACATCAAAAGTTTACAATATCATATGAAATGAAGTGGGGGGCTGTGCCCCCCCCCCCTAACTATATATTCTAACTCCAGGGTCGCACTACAGTGGGGAAGGGGGCATATTCCATTTTCCTGCTAATAATACTTGTCAGCCAAATGAAGTGTCAGGCAAATGAAGTGTCAGGCAAATGAAATTTCAGTCAAATGGGGTCAGGCAAATGAGTGTCAGGCAAATGAAAGTTAGGTCGAAAGAAGTAGACCCATATATACATATACAAAAAGTAGGGGTGTTGTCAGAACTTTCACAAAGGAAGTGGTCATGAAGGAACTTCAAAATTTATTGACGTCTGATTGGATTTTCTGTTAAGCCAAGTCTGCAAAATAACTTGACTAAATTGACCATTTGGGCACAGGAGAATAATATGCAGATAAATTCATCAAAAGCTAAGCATGTGAGATTTGGGAGGCATAAATTGAAAGGTGAATATTTGATACAGCACACAGTGATTGAAACTGTAGACTCATTTATGGACCTGGATGTATGGGTAGATCCAGATTTTCTAATCATCTCAATCAATTGGTTAATGATAGTTACAGAACTATAGGTTGTATAAAAGATTTATAAAATCTAGGAAATCAAAAAGGATGAAGTCATTATTTGTTAGTTAATGTACATTAGACCCAAACTTGAGTGTGGAATAACAATATGGAAACCCTACAGCAAAACAAGCACGAGTAAACTGGAAAGGGTACAGCGGGAATATATCAAGGATGTCAAAATTTAAGTGGTTATGAAAGACTAAAATATCTGAACTTGTAAAGTCTCGATCTTATTCAGGTATATTGGGCGTTTAGAGACCGCTACCTCTGGGAATGTAAGAGGAGATCTTATTCAGGTATATTGGGCTTTGCTACCTCTGGGAATGTAAGAGGAGATCTTATTCAGGTATATTGGGCGTTTAGAGACAGCTACCTCTGGGAATGTAAGAGGAGATCTTATTCAGGTATATTGGGCTTAGCTACCTCTGGGAATGTAAGAGGAGATCTTATTCAGGTATATTGGGCGTTTAGAGACCGCTACCTCTGGGAATGTAAGAGGAGATCTTATTCAGGTATATTGGGCTTTGCTACCTCTGGGAATGTAAGAGGAGATCTTATTCAGGTATATTGGGCGTTTAGAGACAGCTACCTCTGGGAATGTAAGAGGAGATCTTATTCAGGTATATTGGGCGTTTAGAGACAGCTACCTCTGGGAATGTAAGAGGAGATCTTATTCAGGTATTTTGGGTGTTTAGAGACAGCTACCTCTGGGAATGTTTGGGGTTATCAAAAAGCAATAGAGAATTGTCAGACAACCTGTGTAGAAGATCCTATAGGAATGAGAAATGTATTTTATTTTTTTATTTATTTATTTGTTGCCAAGGAGCCCATTTTCAATGGAGTCCTGGGGAGAAAAGCACCAAACAATGACAAACAAGTGAACAAGTAATTTAGACAAACATTCAGAATTGTTACAAAGTATATAACATGTATATGATATGTAGAATACAATGAAAATATACTAACAAGAAATAATATTCAGTGCCTTTGCAGGGTAATGAAAGGATGTATGTATCTGTAAATATATTTACATATTGTAAAAAGTAACTTTTCAAGTCATCTTGGAAGAGAGAGAGTAAAAGAATGAGAGAATAGGAAGATTAAGGTATGATAGGTGAAATGACATGTAGGAATGTAAGGGAGAAGCAGGTATGGAACATGTAGGGGGAGAGTTAGTTAGGGGATAAGACAGTATTGTGTAATATTGAGAAAGAGAGGTAGGTGGAGTGGGAGAATTAGGAGACAGATCTAAGTAATGAGAAATTAGAGACGTTCCCTTCCCATGAGATTAGAGAAGGGAGATAGGTAGGATATATTTCAGTAGAGAAGGGTGAGGAGGGATGGGAGCAGGAGCAATCCCAGAGGGATCAGAGGTGGGAATGGAGCAAGGCTTTGAAGGTGGAGTGGTTGTTGGTGGTACGAATTAGTGGAGGAAGGGAGTTCCAGAGTCGGACTAGAGAGAAGGACAAAAGGAATTTGCCTGGGGTTCGAGCAGGTTTATGTACTTTGATTAGGTTTTGATTGTTTGACCTGAGCAGTCTATCAGGCTGGTGCAGTTTGAGGGCGGAGTCAATGGAAGGGCAAAGAAAGGGTTTGAAGATAAGTTTATGTGCATGAGAAGGTTGGATGAAGGAGAGGTGATGTGGTAATTCAAGCCAATTTAATTTGTGGAGGGCATTACATTGATGAGAGGAGGATTTTGCACTAGTTGCAAACTTTGAGATTTTGTTATAACAGGAAGCTAGTTTCATTTTTAGACTGGATTGAAGATTGGTAAGTAGGGGGCACCATACATGAGTGAAGGAATGAGGCAGGTGGTAGAGAGGACTTGTTTGGTTGAGGGAGTAAGGAATTGGTTGTGACGGTAGAGTAAGCCTAGTTTTTGGTGGGTTTTCTTTATGTTTGAGTGAAGGTGAATATTGAATTTAAGTTGTTCATCAATAGTGGCACCTAATAGCTTTGTATAGGGTACGTTTTCAATGGGGGTCCTCTTTTGAATAGATATGGAGAAGGAGTTCTTGTCTATTTTAGTATACTTTGAAGAGGTGAATATCATAAGTTTGGTTTTGGAAGCATTTAGTGCTAGATGGTTGTTTAACATCCAGTTCTCGGTTGATAGGAAGGCTTCTTGGGTTAGTTTGTTTAGTTTGGGGAGTGATTCAGCAGAGCAGATTATGGTAGAGTCGTCTGCATACTGGACGAGCTTGGCATTTGGAATACATTGGTGGAAGTCATTTATGAATATATTAAGTAGTTGGTGGCCTAATATGCATCCCTGTAGTACTCCTGTGAGGGTGTTGAGGAAAGGGGAAGTACAGTTTTTCCACTTGACTGATTGCTGTCTATTAGAGAGGTAACTAGAGGACCAGTTGATGATGGGGGTAGGTATGTTAAGATGAGAGAGTTTAGACAAGAGGAGGCTGTGTGAGATTGTATCGAAAACCTTGGATAACTCTGGTAGGAGGGTAGATACAATATTGCCAGAGTCACGTGTGAAATTAATGATTTCGAGGAAGGAGAGGACTGCGGTAGCGGTGCTGTGACCAGGCCTGATACCATGTTGTGCAGTGGTAAGTAGGTGGTTATCAAGCAGGTAGGGTAGGGTAGTAGTAGTTGTAGGTGAATACATTTTTCTAAAATTTTAGAGATAAGAGAGAGAATAGCAATTGGATGTAAATTAAATGTGTCATTATTGTTTCCACCTTTGTGTAGGGGGATGATAAAGGCTTTTTTCCAGAATACTGGTACATAAGACAATTGGATTGACCGGTTAATTAGGATAGAGATGGGATAGGCAATGTCATTGGCTGTTAGCTTGAAGAAGTTGGAGGGAAGGTCGTCTGGGGCATTTAAACATGGCTTCAAGTTATGTAGGAGTTTTTTATGGTAGCAATAGGAACCAGTTGGAAAGTGGAAGGATGGGGTAGGGAAGCTGTGTTGATTGAGGAGGGAAAGTCTGGGGAGGTAGGCGATTGTGGGCTAGGTATGTTAGTTGTAAAGGATGTAGTGAGTTTAGCTATAGAGTCAATGAAGAAGGAATTAAATTGGGTAGCTAAAGAGAGGTAGGAGGTGTTAGGGTCAGGGTAAGGGTTTATTTTTTTTACCAGGGTGTAGGAGGGTAGTGATACTCTTCCAGAACTTTTTAGGGTTAGTTTTGTGGTTGTTTTAGAGGAGAGTGTAATAGGATTTTCAGTTGTAGGCTATGTGTTGCGTGACTTTGTTATGAAGTTGTTTATAGTCAGTCAGGGAGGAAGGAGATTTGTGCTTCTGGTATTGTTTCCACACTTTGTCCCTGAGGTGCATAAGGGTTATAGATTCTTTGGTTAGCCAGGGGGCTGTATTGTATTTAATTCTTTCGGTTTTGATGGGAGCAGAGCTATTTAGCAGGTTGATGAAAGTAGTATTGAAGTAAATCACTGCATCATCTAAAGGGAGGGATTTTAAAAGGGTCCAGTTAGTATGTTTTAGTGAATTCAGAGAAAGATCGGGGGTTGAAATTTTTAAGGGAGCAAGTGGAAATATAGTTATGGGATAGATGTAAAGAGGTGGGTGTACGATGAGCGAAAGCAGGGGGTTTGTCACTAAGAGAGTCAGTAAATATTCCCTTATTAGAAATAGCATGGGGGTGAGAGACTAGTATGCAGTCTAGGGTGGTTCTAGGGGAGCCATTTTTAGAGGGTCTCATATAAGAGTTGATTAGCTGGGTAAAGCTGTAGAGGTTTAGGTTGTGAGGGGTAGTGGGGGATTGAATGGTGTCCCAGTTTATATTAACATCACCTAGAATTATAGTTTCATTAGTTATGTTAGATGAGAACCAGGAGAGGATTTCTTTGAGGGTAGAGACATTATCACCGGGTGGAATGTATAGAGAAGAAATACATATCTTTTTGTGTTGATTTATGTTTGAGGGACAGGGTTAGCTCAGCAGTGCCGAATTGGGGTATAGGTTTAGTATAGGTGTTACATATAGGGAGGAAGAGAAAAGTAGGGCTACTCCACCACCTTTTTTTATGGGTTCGGTCATTTCTTATGATATAGTAGTTGGGAGGGGTAATTTCGGGGTCTTTTATATGAGGTTTCAGCCATGTTTGCACAATAGATAGGATCATACCTCCCAACTGTCCTGAATTACTTGTTTTTTACTGAGTTTTGGGGTCCAAAAATGGGGTGCCATGATTCCCAAGTGGCACCCCATTCATTTCCAATTTGTTTTCATTATGTTTTTATGATTTTTTTAAGTTTTCGCGCTTTGTCAGCTGATGTCATCATGCGCTATGACATCAGCTCCGTCAGGGCTACCTGCCTTTCGGAATTGAGCTTGCGCACATATTTCCAGCTCAAATCAAATGCGTTCTGAGCAGGAATGGCTTGTTTGTTGATGTTCACGCTTGGCTGATCATTAGAAGTGCTAGTTTGTGGATTTAGATCATTAGAAGTGCTCATTTGTGGATTTAATGATCGTGGATTAGCTCAGCTGCTGGCTGCTCATTTGCGGATGTAAGGCTGGCTGTCTGATCGTGAATTATTGAAGGCTCAGCTGCTGCAATGCAGGTATATTATCGCCTGGCTGCAAACAGAGACAAAGTAAGCTGAAAGGGTGTGTGTCTGTGTGTGTGTGTGTGTGTGTGTGTGTGTGTGTGTGTGTGTGTGTGTGTGATGGAGCAAGTCGTATAATACTGAGGTCAAATAAGGATGGTTGTTATGCGTATTCTGAATGGATGAACAGCAGGGAGTAGGAAAGGAAAAAAATAGGGGCGATATGATTAACGGTAGGACAGCTGAAGCAGAAGTAGCTAATGTTTAGAAAGCAGAAGATCTAAGTAAAGAATGGTCAAAGAAAGCCGAACAATGGGTAAGGCAGAAATCGGGAACTAAGGGTGCTAGAAGTTGGGTAAAAAGATTAAGACACAGACAAGATAAAGTATGAAGAGGAAGACAACAAAGGAGAAGAGAAGTAAGAGAGAGAGATGAGTGCTATAAATTGAGTGCAGACTCGTATTTGCAAATGGCACAAATCATACATGGGGAAAGATAATACTATAATGCACATATGGGAAATAATTGTAATGTACATATAGGAAAATGATTCAGTAATATAAAAGTCATGTGTGCTGTATGTTGTGAAGACTGAAAGTATGATGGCTTCCTGAAATGGAAAGTGTTGCACTGTATTTTTGAAAATTATATAATGTGCGTGTTTTCTTTGCCAGTAAGAATGATTTAGATATTAGAGAAAAAAATGTTCTCATGTATAGTAAATTTGCAGCATAAGTTGCACTGCATTTAATTTAAAGAGGATGTCAATGTTGGATTGTTATTTTTGCTGGAAATGTTGCAGTACAATGCATTCATAGCCATATCTCATGAAAAAAGGAATAAGTGAAAATGCTTAATTCCCACATCCTCTTCAAAGTTCTCATGTATCTTTTATATCTGACCCTGTCGCATCTTACACTTTAATTCTTATCAATGTTGCTTAAAATAACCAAACTGCTTACTGTTTGATTTATTTTCAAAAGTATGTATTACTTTAAAGTGATAAATTAACAAGAGTAGTATGCAAGCTTTTCAAATCATGTTTTCATTATATTTTACCCATAATGCTGCTGCTTTTAAATAAACCTGGGCTATAACTTCTGTCATGTTCTGTAACACTTTCAAATTGTGTGTGTGTGTGTGTGTGTGTGTGTGTGTGTGTGTGTGTGTGTGTGTGTGTGTGTGTGTGTGTGTGTGTGTGTGTGTGAAAATGGTGGCTAGAGGTGCTCAAGCAGGGTAAAAAGAGCCTAAAGTCCCTAGCCACCACCACTTGTGAGCTTTGCCCAGATTTTTTGTGCTAAGAGGTTGAGAGCTGTGGTGAGAAATGAGAAATGAATTCACTAAATGATAGCCATTAAATTTCAGTCTTCCTATCATTAAGCAAGCTGCTGATTTGGCATAGTGGTATGCTGTCTGACTGTAGTACATAGGGTCCTGGGTTCAAAACTTGCCAGTGAAATACATGGTGGTAACACAACGTTTTATTCTAGCAACTTTACAAAATTATACAAGCAATGTTTAAAATGTGTCCCTGGATTTTGACCTTTTGTTCCCCCCCCAAAAAAAAAATGAAATTGAAAATAAGTGTGAGATGCTGTGCAAGATGCCTATTGCTTACACTACTGTCATTGTATTTATAGTGTGGGTGTGGAAGTAGACTTTTATGATGGAAATATTCTGAATTGGGCAGTTCTGTCATTATTGGTTCATGAATTTTATTTCATTACCTACAGTACAGCCTACTGGAAAAATGTTCAAACAAATTTAAAATGCGCTAACACGTGTGTTGTATTATATAAGGAATATAACTTAATAAAGTCAGGAAGCTGTATAAAAAAAAGAACACATGTATGTTTTCTTGTTTTGTGTGCAAGGGGCCAGTGATTTGAAAACAGCCCAAAGGTAATCTTTACCCAGCACTGGCCAGATGCATTTTCTTTGGATGTGGTGTGGGTTTCATTGCAGTTTCAATGAATGTGAGTTTCAAGGGCAGATAAGTTTTAATGCCAAGCTTATTTTCATTGTGAGACAGTACTGCTTTGTTTACCAGATGTCTATTAGTGTTTCTGCATTGTTATGCTGTAAAATGTAAAAATAAAATCCAAATATTCATTGTAGAAGTAAAGCAGTATGCATACATTAGTGTTTATGGTAAATCGGGTGAAATAGCCATGTAATGAGACATTGGAATGGCTGCAGGGGGACTCTGGTGCCATATTTTGATTGGCTGTTCTTCAGCTTGCATTGGTATCCCAGAATTCCATTGGAGTGGTGGGGGTACGTAATTATGTATGCAAATGAGATGTTAATCATCATACAGATTTGTACCTATTTTTCATGGGCCTTGTCCAGATTTTTGATGTTTCCAGGTTGAGACGTATGGATAGGATGTCTGGGTGGTTGAGGAGGAGCCAAGTGTGGAGGTTGGATATTTTGTTGCATAGACCTTGGGCGTTCAATGTAGCAAAAAGTAGAGATTTGTTTAGGGGTGGGGGAGTTGAGGGTGTGTTGGAAGGGAAGGAACAGAGGGCCCAGGATTAGGTTGAATGTCACCTGAGAGGAGAATGGAGATGAGTTGATTAATGTGGGAGAAGAGGAACTTAGGGGATTTAGTATTTTTGGGGGGTCAAGGTGGTACCTAAGGTTGGGTGTGAGTGAGAAGAGGGCTGGGTTTCTATTGTCAGTAATAAGTTTAGTAGGAAAGACAAAAAATTGCCTTTTGACTGAAGTGGTATGGAGAATAGTAGTGGGGGATGACTTGTGTTCATGGTGTGAGATGGTGTTGTGAAAGGGGGGGAGTGGTGTATGGTATGGATGCAGGTGTGGTAGTGAAGGTAGGAGAGAAGAATGGGAAGTAGTATTAGAGAGAGAGTGGTTGCATGCTTCAGTGGCATGGTAGTTTTGAAGGTGTGTATGGTGTAGTGGAGGTAAGAAGAATTGCTTTATAGTGGTAAGGTGTAATTAAATAATAAGGGTAGGAGTAGTGAGAAGAGTAGAAAATGGAGAGGGGCTGGAGAGGAGTGGGTGGGGTTGTCTGTGTGGAGTAGGATATTAGAAAAGAGATAAGTGAAGGAGTGGGTGGTAGAAAGTGAGAGAAGAAAAGAATATAAAACCACATTCCACCAGGTTAAACACAAATGTAATTTATTGAGTGTTAGAGCATGCCTGCTGATGCCACATCCCCTGTAGGATCAGTGGGTAAGATGGGGGAAGCAACTACTGATGAATCTGCTAGCTCTGACATCGTTGTTGATGGAGAACAACCACCACATACTTCTGAGAGAGTAAGGCAGCCCCAAGATTTAGACAAAAATGTGATGGAATTAGGAGCACGAAGTTGAATATACCTCTAAAGGGCTAGACTGAGAGACCAAAAAACAGCAAAATTCTCAAGTAAAAAGTAGAAGTCATGAATCTTAGGACGGGGAGGGCTAAGCCATACTTTTCCGAAGATGGTGACTATTTTGATAGGAGACCATGTCCACAGAGAGGTGGACGTATTCCCTTGACCCTGTCATTTGCTAGTGAAATTAAGCAGGTCAGTGATGTTATCTGTTCTTACAAACAGCACGAAGAGATAAAGCCAGGAAACAACCTAAAAGTTATCGAATGTCCTTGTATTATTGGATTAACACAGTTTTATTAGTGTTTTCGGAAGCGACAATGCGTTTCCTTCTTCAGATACACAAGCAAAACATTTACCAACAATCAACCTTTCCTTTTAAACCTTTAAAAACATCATGTGATGCTAATTACATTATGCAGTCACTCAGCCCTAATTTACTAATCGGCATTCAAAAAGATATTATATCATCAAGCCACATACTGTTGTGAATAACTTAAAGAATATATATAAATATATGTAAATAACAATACGAAGTGTTCACATAAATAAAATTAAATTACAATAATCTATAATGAATTATACACTTAAAACCGCAAATAATTATAACCATATACAAAACATATGCAAAAGTGTTAATTACCAATACAAATGCTAAACCCACCCAACAAATGATGCTGCAGGACTAGAAAACAGGAACCTAGAAGATGTATTCATTACCAAATAAAATGTGAAATACATTTACATAAGCCATCCTATTAAAAAATAATAATAAGCCATCCTATTTAAAAATAATAATAACAACAGACCTATATTAAAACATTTAATATACCCACATGTATCTTTTAAAAATCCATATTTTACTTAAAATAAATAAGAACCTTCCTATCTTTTTGTTGCAAGCTTTTTTAAAATGCTTATGATTGATAATTGCTTTTTCGTTCGTTGTTCGTATATGGCTAACGAGGAAGGAGCCGGAGCGCCTAATTCCCTTTCCCCTCCGTTGTTTTCTCAGCAAAATGGACACGGAGGGTTAGGAAACAATGCCGACAACAGCCCAGCTGAGGATGTCATGGAGGCGAATGCCGACGATGGCAACTTGACCGTTCTCATTCAAATGATTATGGGGCGTCTAGATCGTTTAACTCAATGGCTGGAGGATTTGGATTATAGCATGAAAGGATCTTGCATGAATGTTGTGCAGGACCCAGGTATGGAGCAACAACACTGTAATCCAAGGTCTTTTAACCAGCAACCGGCTCTTCACAGTAGGAGTGTCACTGGTGGTAGTGGCGTTAACGCTAATAGTAATTTGCTGCATAACATCAATATTCCACCACTTGAACCGCAAGTTGTAACTCAACCGAGGCGGATTACCCAGGAGAATGAGCTGATGCAGAATGAATATAGCTCAATACCTTCTCTTAACACTTTTTTAAGCAAAAAGAACTTTTTTTCACCCAACGCTCAGGATGCAGCAGGACCTTTACAGCAACAGGAAGGTACTGTTACTGATATCACTCTTGTCATTAGTGAATTTGACTATAAGTTATTCAAATGTAGGAAGCTACAATTGGAGGTAGCGTATCTGGAGGAATGTTTGGAAAAAGAAATAGTCCCCAAGGGCCTCAGGCAATGGAGGTTCCCTGTGGGATTGATTAATGGTTCTAATTTTCATAAACAGTTATTGAACCTCTTTGACAAACAGGGGTTCGACTTTATGCAAGTATTAATAAGTCATTATTTGGAACAAATTGTGAGCTACCAACATGATTTAGAGTTGCTGGAGCAAGAGATTAAAAACAATCCAGACTTTAATAGGTACAGGTACGAGTATTCACGCATCTTTACTAGTATTGATGCAACAATGCTCAAGTTATCGAATAACAAGAAAAAGAAAATTGATCGGAATGTATACCAGTATTCCAACAATAAGGCTTACCCGCCACCCCCACTAATAATTCAGACTAAATATATTGTTAGAGGTACTGACACTGCATATCAGGCAAACGTGCAAGAAGAACCTCTACCTTCTTCTAATCATTCTCCTGTGCCTCCGCAGCCACTGTGCCATGAATTACATACAAACAATCAAGGAGGTAGTAACCAAATTCAGGGGAATGACAATAATAATATTAATAATGGGGGTAATCACTATATCCAAACTAATAATAATAACACAAGTGAGCAACTGGA
Organism: Protopterus annectens; assembly: GCF_019279795.1. NCBI lineage: Eukaryota > Metazoa > Chordata > Ceratodontiformes > Protopteridae > Protopterus > Protopterus annectens. The sequence continues at coordinate 1,501,642,127 of NC_056739.1, forward strand.
TGCTCAGGGTTTTCGGCAAGGACAGGGTTCCAACCAGAGGAACTTGAGGTCGAACAGGAACCATTATTCTCCGAAGAACAAAAGGAACCAGAGGAAGAGGTAGCTCCCCCCGTAATGAGCTTGAGTATCATACACAGCACTGAAGGGGATTTTAAAATTTACAATTTCACTTCTTTTCACATTGATCAGAGCATGTGTGACTTTTTTTCCAAAGGACTTACTTTTGTCCCGGACACTCATTTTGACATGGTGAAAACTATTATAGATTTGAAATTGTTTATATGAAAATTGAATTTACAAACTTTGTTAGGGAATATGCCTAGCCTTGTGAATCCCTTCAGGATAGCTAGTGTTTTCAATCCACCCCTGTCACAGAGTCTCAAAGTTTTTGATCTAGCATGTGAGTTAGATTTTAGACACTTGGCTACTAGTCGTCCTCAATTCAGAGGTGTTAAACCAAATATAACTGTACAGGACAGAGACTTGATTCGTACTTTAAAGGATTGCAATATCAGGGTGATGAAACCCGATAAAGGGAATGGGCTCATTTTCATGGATCATCATGTATATGTTGAAAAAATCTTGTCACATTTAGAGCTGGGGCCTTATCAGGAGATCAGTATCAATGAAATTAACATAGCTTACAGGAAAATCAGAAACATCCTGGAGGATTTATTCCTAGAGGAACACATCAATACTGATTTGCGTAGTTACTTAACTGTGCCGTCACCTAGGTTGCCTGTTTTTTTTGGAGTACCTAAAATTCATAAGTCCATTTACGATCCACCCTTTAGGCCCATTGTAGATGGTAGAGGATCCATCACGAGTGCTTGTGCAATGTATGTTGACAGTCTACTTAAGCCACTGATAGCCAAGGAAACACACATTTGCAAGGATTCTTGGAGTTTCTTGAGTGCTATCAATAAAATTCAATTTGATCCGGCATATGCGTTGCTTACAGTGGATATAAAAGATTTATACACTGTGATCACACACAACATTGGGCTCGAGTGGATCAGGGAGTTCCTATTGGTTAGGAAAGTAAATGACAAAATCATTAACCTGGTTGAGACACTATTGGAGCTCATTCTCTCTACCAATTTTTTTAGGTTTGAGGGTCGCACCTTCATGCAAACATCAGGGGTGGCCATGGGCTCACCCTGTGGAGGAGCGTATGCCAATTGTGTCTTGGCCCAATGGGAGAATACACTATTATTTAAAAACCCTATGTTTCAAAGCCATGTCGCCTGGTACACTAGGTACCAGGACGACATGTTTCTTTTGTGGAAGGGGCATCCAGATCACATTTCCATTTTTATTAAGTCCATTTCCAAATTAACGAATTTTTTGGAATTTACGTTTGAATTCAATGACACTCAAATTAGTTTTTTGGATATTTTATTGCATAAAGATAGATTGAACTGTAGATTTAAGAGTAACATCTATAGAAAACTAATGTACTCGAATGGCTTCCTGCATTATTCCAGTTGACACCCACACCATCAAAAGAAAGCAGTTGTAAAAGGACAGATGGTGCGGGCGGCAAGAATGGCAACTGATGACAATGATTTTATTGCAGAATGTAAGAATCTTGTTAACATGTTCAGTAATAGGGGTTACCCAATAGAACTAATAAGGGAGATTACTGAAGAGGTTGAACACAAACGTAGAACAGGACATTTTAGCCCCATTTTATCTTCTAATTATGTGATCAATCAAGTTTGTGAGGTGGGGGAAGTAGGTCACAAATGGCCCAACCTAGTCAACCCAATAATAACCTCAGGTTCTTGTGTACCTTTTCCACAGACCACCATTTTATTAGGGGGATCTTATGCAAGAATTGGATGCTACTCTCAAATGATAAGAGGATCCAGAGCATTTCTAGTGGGCCACCCGCCATTACTTTTAGACGGGCGGTCAACTTGAAAACACTTTTGGAAACTGGTAGATCTAGATCGAGGGCATCCCTAGTAGGGATGAGTAAATGCGGCTGCTGTGCACAATGCAAGTTTATTAGGGAAGGAACTACAGTTCTGGTTAATAAAATTCAATATAAGGCAGTAGGTAAATATAATTGTAACACCAAAGCCATAGTTTATGTGGCAACATGCACAGCATGCCACGCGTTTTATATAGGGAAAACTGAGCGCAAATTAAAACAGCGCATTTATGAACATTGTTATGCCATCTCAAAAGGGGATACCAATAACGCGTTGGCTAGCCATATTATAGAATTTCCTGGTCACCAGTTTAGTTTTACGGTGCTCAAACAGATTGATGACACCCTTTATGTAGGACCATGGCAAATTTGCTTAGAAGTAGAAGAACTATGCTGGCAAATCAGAACCGCAGCCACATTTTCCCCAGGTCTTAATGAGCAATTATCAATCATAAGCATTTTAAAAAAGCTTGCAACAAAAAGATAGGAAGGTTCTTATTTATTTTAAGTAAAATATGGATTTTTAAAAGATACATATGGGTATATTAAATGTTTTAATATAGGTCTGTTGTTGTTATTATTTTTTAATAGGATGGCTTATTATTTTTTAATAGGATGGCTTATGTAAATGTATTTCACCTTTTATTTGGTAATGAATACATCTTTTAGGTTCCTGTTTTTTAGTCCTGCAGCATCATTTGTTGGGTGGGTTTAGCATTTGTATTGGTAATTAACACTTTTGCATATGTTTTGTATATGGTTATAATTATGTGTGGTTTTAAGTGTGTAATTCATTATAGATTATTGTAATTTAATTTTATTTATGTGAACACTTCGTATTGTTATTTACATATATTTATATATATTCTTTAAGTTATTCACAACAGTATGTGGCTTGATGGTATAATATCTTTTTGAATGCTGATTAGTAAATTAGGGCTGAGTGACTGCATAATGTAATTAGCATCACATGATGTTTTTAAAGGTTTAAAAGGAAGGGTTGATTGTTGGTAAATGTTTTGCTTGTGTATCTGAAGAAGGAAACGCATTGTCACTTCCGAAAACACTAATAAAACTGTGTTAATCCAATAATACAAGGACATTCGATAACTTTTAGGTTGTTTCCTGGCTTTATCTCTTCGTGCTGTTTGTTTTAACAGTTTGTGAAGCTTTTTTCATATGTTATCTGTTCTTATTGGGGTATTCTAACCTCAGACTCTTGTATTAAAGACTTGATAGGTGAGAAACCCCTTATTAGTTATAAAAATAAAAAATCTTTGAAACAACGTCTCTGTTATAGCGACAGTTACAACGAGTTCCCTCGATCACAGTCTTTTACAGGGACTCATCCCTGTGGCAGCTGTAGATATTGTGTTCATATAGATGGTACTAATGAATTGATACATCCTGTCTCTGGACACACTTTTTTCATTAAAGTTAATGCCAATTGTAAGACAAAAAACATGGTTTGTTTAGCTACCTGCAAAGATTGTAACAGTTACTATATAGGGAAAACTAATAGAATGCTCTTTGAGAGTATTCGTGAGCACCTTTGTGCCATAAAAAAGTGTGATGCTACAAATGCTTTAGCTAAACATGTGTTAGAATCTGACTTGCAACATAGTTTTGTTTTTAAAGTAATGGAGGTAGTGTTTAACAACATAACAACCCCGGAGGTGGTGATTTAAAGAATTATATTGAACAGAGAGAACTTCAGTGGATTTTGAGGTTTGGTGCTGAAAGGAAACCTGGCCTCAATGACAGGGTTTCTTTAAGACCCATTCTAAAATCAAGGTATTTAGTTAAGTGACAATTGCTCATTTTAATAAGTGATGATTGCTGTTTTACTATATAAATGTGTTTTGCTGTGATGTTAATTGTCTGAAGAAGCACTTTGGTGCGAAAGCGCTCACTATTTGTTGTCAAGGTTTGTTTTTATTAAAAGAATTGTGCTATAGCTTTGTCTTTTGGGATTCCTTCTACTTTTTTACTTGAGAATTAGGAGTGCGACCTAAAACACTTTATTCGCAGTTGGTTTTTCACCCTCTTCCAGTACCTATGAGGAAGAAAAAGGAGAAGAGGTTGGAACAGCAAGGGGAGGAGATGGCAAAGAGATCATATAGCAGGGACAGGAACCGGAGGCAGGTCTCTGTGTGACTTCAGGTACAGATTGTTTGTTTTTTTAATCTTTCTAGTATTGAGCTTAGTGACATACAAAAACGACTATTGAGGCGAGGACTCAATTTTGTACCAGCAGTCAAACATGTCTTTACTGATGTCATAATTGAATTGGAACAATTTGGTAGAAATTTACTGCTTAGAAACTTTTTGATGATTGTGACCTAGCTGTCTCCTCTCATGGTGCTTTACGTAAACCTAGTTTGTTTATAGGTTCATAGGTTCATACTAGGCTATCTGCCCTATGGCATTTACAAGCCTAGCCAGAGTTGTTTGGCTTACGCCCCCTTTGAATTGAGTTTATTGTGCCTTTTTTAAGGTTAGATTACTGTGCCTCTGTCCAGCAGTGACACAGAAGTAATCCCAGGGGTAAACCTACGATCACCCATCCACTCGTCAAGATTCCTCTTGAAGATGGTCAGTGAGGGGCTCTGCCTAACATGGACTGGGATTCTATTCCAGAGTGAGGGGAGCCTCTGGGTTATGAATCTGTCCCTCCAGCATGTCCTGTTTATTTCTGTGCTGAGGTTTAAGTCCCTCAAGCGCGTAGCTCTAAGGGATTTGGATTTACTGAGGTGAAGCATGTCCATTAATTCCGGGTTGGACATAGCTTTGTATGTCAGGCATAGGTCGCCTCTAAGTAGGCGGTATGCCACTGAGTAGAGCTGGAGTTTCTTTAACCGGGCAGCATATGGCATCTGTTTGAGTCCCTTAATCCTCTTTGTGAGGTACTTTTGGGGTCTTTCAAGTTGCTGCAGGTGTCGGGTTAGGTACATCCCAAATGGGGCATTGTATTCTATTATGGGCCTGATGAGGGATGAATAAAGGGGTACGATGACCTCCCTTGCAGGGTATGCTAGGCCCTGCTTAGAACAGGGCTTCCCTGTTCCTCTTTTCCTTACCCTTCTACCATCCAACCTACCTTCAGCATTGGGAATCTTCCCACAAGTGATGACTACAACAGCAAAACACAAAGAACATAGTACAGTTGTGTACACTTACCATAAATGTAGATGTTCGAGTGTATTCACTGTTGCAGTCCTGTTTTCCCTCCCTCCTTCCTCCTCTATCTCTCTCTCTCTCTCTCTCTCTGTTTCCTTCACACTTATCTATACCTATGGCCATACTCCAGGTTGGCCTTCCTCAGGCCTTCTGGACTGGGCTCCTGTAGTTTAGGGCAAGAAAAACTGATGTGATGGTGTTGGCTGCCCTGCTTTATACCACTGATGATCTGACTTCAGTCCCTGGTGATCAGCATCCAATGTAGGAGGAAAGGTCTTTACTCTGGTATTCGGGCTGGCCAAGGGCTACCCAGCAGGGATAACCCGCAATTGAAGACTGCAACAGTGAATACACTTGAATATCTACATTTATGGTAAGAGTACACAATTGTACTTTTTTCTTGGTGCATGCCAGTAATAAGTTTGACTTACTATTTGTAGTACTGGTACTCCTTCCTTGAGAATGCATCTCTGATAGACTACCATCAACCAGAGGAAGACATGTGAAGTATAGGACTTGGACTGCCATAGTTCCTAAACCCTTGCATCACTATTTAGGAGGGGGGGGGGGTTGAAGAAAGAGGAGGTAGAGTGCTTTACAACAAAGGCACATAAACAAAATATGAATTGGGCACTTTTTGTTTGGCAGCAGTTCCTGTGTTGATATATCCCCTGAATACCATGTACATACCAGTTGTTTTGGAGAGCATCTGTAATAGGGTATCTTTCCAGGCTGCACGGGTACTGTACTACTTCAGTGCATGTGCGGCAGGGCATCCTTCCAGGCTGTATGGGTACTGCAGTGCATGTGTGGCAGGGCATCCTGTTTTTGTCTGTACCCATTAATTTTGAGTGAAACTAGGCTTTTTAACAAAATTAGGAGACTTTTGTGCTTATAACTTTCACTGAGACTGTCAATTTATTTTGTGCAGTCTTTAGAATATTAACACCTACAGAAACAGACATCAGATTGTTTTTGGTTCTGTTTTCTGTTAAGCATTTCAGACAGGAAATTTTAATCAGTAAATGATTTATTTCTTGCCTAATAAATTTTAGGCTGTATCCATTCATTTGGTCTAAAACTAGCCCTTTTATACAAAATCAGGGATATTACGTGCATGTCTTTTGTGCTATAAACTATACTCCTGAAAATACTATCATTTTCAGAGAGCAGTGTTTAGATGAGTATCCCTACAGAAATAGTTATTAGATTGCTATTTAGAGGAAGACCATCTATCATCCATCTTCTTACTGGGCTAACTGTGCAGCCAGTACTTGGTGTTGAGCTGTCTGGTTTCTTGTTCCTTGACTTCATGAGTCAGACCTCCCCACCCACCTTTCCTATCTACACCTAAAAATGAAAGAAAAAAGTCTCCATCTATGGCTTTTGATTCAACAGTAGCCTTAGCTTTGGGCAGGTTATCAGAACACTTGCCTTATGTTAGCTGTAGGTCTCCTCTGGTGGTTGCAGTATCACAGCCGTGCATGACACAGGGCTTAGGCACATGCATAGGGGCCATACCATTGCCTTTTCAGGTGTCTAAGAGACATGTTCCTTAGGTGCAGGGTCTATTGTCATTTTTCATACCCCCTGGTGATTCTCCCACTAGTGTAGTGTAGTGTATGCTAAAAAGAGACAGAAGAACCTCCAAGTAGTGGGACAGTAGTCTCTAATTTTCCACTTCTGATGGTGACTATGGATAAATTCATACCTCAGGGTTATGGGTTGTATACATGGGTTATAGAAACTCCGGCACTTCTACACTTGGTATGTCTGCTAAGAATCAACTTTTTGAAGGGGATTATGTATTTGAGGACTCTGACCTCTCTCTGTTGGATCAGTTGGTGTCCTCTGATGATGAGCAGAAACAGGGACACAAACAAATGTTTTCTTTTCCCTTCTTTGATTCCAGTGTTGGTGGATGTCTTCTGTAAAGCTTGTAGTTCTCCTCTGTTCTTTGGGGCTTTGCCTAAGAATGAGTTTCAGAATTTTAGGGTATGTGCAGCCTAACCAGGCCTATAAGCCATTTTTACCTGCTGGTCATGTTTCACTGTTCATTACAAATAAGAAGGCCATGTCTTTTTACCTAGTCCCTCAAGATTAACTAGGCAAGTGGCTAGAATCTCAAGCAGTGGAACTGGCAAAATCTAGCATGGTAGATGTTAAACTGTTTGGCTAGCAGTGGTTTGTTTTCTGTGGACGTTTGTGATGTATAGTTTAGACAAGTTTGGTGCATCAGTGCTTGCAGAGCAACAGGTCTGTGTTAAATAAGTGTTTCCTATGTTTCTCAGGTGTTAAAACGTGTTCTAAAAAGTACCTTGGAGGGTGCTGGTACTATTTCTAGAAATGCAACATTATCAATGGTGTTTAGGAGGTTGTGCTCCCAAGAATTTTTCTGAAGAGCTTAAGAAGGAATAGCAATGCTCCTTTTGAGTCTGCTTATGTGTGTGGTGTGGTAGTTAATCAGATCCTTAGTTCTTCTTTAAGCAAGATAATTTTTAGAGGCTTACCAGTAGTAGTCCCAGCTGGACAAAGTCCAAGGCAATAAAAGGAAACTGAAATAGTTTTATGGCTTCCAGATGCTATAACACATTTTAGCAACGCTCTGTGTGTATGGTAACACATATGTGCAAGATTCTAGTTCATTTTCTAGTAAAAGGGATAGTATGGGAACCTGAAGCCAGATGACCAGATGTATATGATATCATTCTGTAATCCAGCACTGAAATGGTGTTTTAATAATAGATGAGACAGACGCCTCATAGCAGTAACATGACAAAGAAGGATCTGTCACCCACTTCATCTTGCCATGCTTTAGTAAGTAACCAGGGAATAATAATTCTTTAGATCAGCCAGGAAAATACAGTGAGATTGGTTAAATATCGTTTTTCTGTAACTGTGAACATGTCCACATGTGTTGTTTTTAATATTTCCTGTGATTGAAACTCTGGTGTTTATTGTAAACAGATATTAAATATTTTCATTTTTTATTATTTATTATTAAATATATTTAAACTTTACATTGTGTCTGGTCTTTTAGAGACCATTTTAACCATTGAGAGTACTATATTTATTTGGTGACACTGTGGCCACTCCTGAAAGCCTTGCTGTTGGTTAGACTACAATTTGTATTAGTATTAATTGTACACAGTATAATTGGAAACCCTTGTAAGAACCTTAAAGTAGTTGGCAGGGGTTCTGGTGTCAGTGAAACTACCTTATAGTTTGGGTGAAGGTGGCACACCCGGTGAATCTATGCCAGCCTTTCCCAGGTGTGTGTGTGTGTGTGTGTGTGTGTGTGTGTGTGTGTGTGTGTGTGTGTCGGGTACTTACAACAGGGACACAAAGAAATTGACTTCACAGAGAGGGTGTTTGAGGGCTTGGCTTGTAACCCTAGCTAAGGACTCAACTCTATAGCTGTGTCAGTGGGGAGTCTTAGTGGAGGCCTGGAGAGAGAGGGTGGGACCACCCAACAGACTCTGTGTGTTCCCTGTGTGCTCTTAAGGGAAAATGTGCTTGGGGCAGAGAGCTGCATCTGGAAATACTGTGTGTACATCTATTTTTCACTCAGGAAATGTTCTCCACAGGTGCCAGTGGTGAGGATTCAGGCTCCTTGATTACTGACCCAGAAGAGGGACATCCCGCCGTCCTTCCAGATTATGACAGTATTGAGGCACTGCAACCATCTTTATCAAATCCCCCATCAAGTTCTTTGTCTCGTAAGTTACCTGTCAACAAGATGGTCTAGCCTTCAGTGGTTTCTGACAAATGTTTGCATACAGTGTTGGCAGGGGTTTCAGATAGAAGTATAAATATCTTCCTCCACCAATTTTGGGACGAGGGGGTCCCCCTTATCTGTCCGACCAGACTGTTACACCCATTTTATTTTCCAGCAAATGTTGGACTCTGGGTCATAGAACTGGTCCCTTTTCATATCGAGTAAGAGATTTCTTCTCTTGTATTCTCTTCATTCCCCTGTGAGAGCCATCATAGAGGTTGGTGTGGGACCTTTCAGTTTTGTTTGTTTGTCAACATCCCCTAGTTGAAGATGCTTATCCTGCAGACATTGCTTTCTGTGTTTCTGGACCACTGCTTCATGGTGACCCTGTCATGATGGATGCCTTTCTTCATATCACCATGGCTCACAGCTTCCGGGGATAGCTGATATTTGTTGTGTCTAGTTCATACTGTCAGTTTTCTATATTGCTCTTTGGGCTGTGCACTGCAGCACAAATGTTTACCAAATGCATTGCTACCGTATTGGCCCACTGTCAGACTTTGGGTACTCACTTCTTTCCATACTCGGACAACTTGCTGGTCTGTTCATTATCTCCATCCAGGTATATGGAATTTCTAGAGAAGGGCTTATCCCGACTCATCCATCTAGGGTTCAGGTTGAACCGCCTAAATTCCTGTTTGCCACCCTCATAAAGAGTTATATTTCTGGGATGCTTAATTGACTTTATTAACAGTCTGGCTTTTCTGCCTGAACACAAGGTCCTTTCAGACTAAAAATTTTCTATAGTTCTCCCAGTGGAATGTCACGTCAGCTAGAGAATTCCTAGAATTGTTTGGACTGATGACATCCATAATACACATTTTTCACTGACCCATCTTCATATGAGCAAAATGTGAATTGTGTGTCTGAAACTGTTGGACGCAGCACCTTCATTCCCTGGAATCCCAGTTGTCAGTGCTGCCCTTCATCAAACAAGAGTTACAATGATTTAGAGATCAGTTGAGTATCAATCCAGGACTTCTTTTTCTCCACCCTGATGCCACTACAAACTGTCCAGACAGATTTGTTTAACTTCGCCTGAGGAACTATGTCAAGGAATATGCAAGTGCTAGCCACTTGGGAGCGATACATGTAAGCTCATCAATATCTAGGAGATGTTGGCAGTGTTTCATACCTTGAAAGTCCGTCACCACCTTTGAACTCCAGGTCCTCTTCTGGTGGTTGTGGACATGATTGCAGTGATGTGATACCTCAGCAAATTAGAGTGTGAGTTCCTACTCCCCTGTCCTGACTGGCAGTGATAGCCTGGGATTGGGCTTCTCAGTATTCCGTGTCTCTTCAGGCATCATATATCCCTTCATAGGTTCATAGGTTTATACTAGGCTATCTGCCCTATAGCATTTATAAGCCTAGCCCAAAGTTTTGTGGCTTACGCCACCCCTTATGTTAAAAAATACTGTGCCCATTAGTTTGTTGTGCCTCTGTCCAGCAGTGACACAGAGATGATTCCCGGGGTAAACCTACGATCTCCCATCCACCGGTCAAGATTTCTCTTGAACAGAGCCAGCGAGGTGCTCTGCCTCACATGGACCGGGATTTTATTCCACAGCATAGGGAGTCTCTGGGTGACAAATCTATCCCTCCAGCATGTCCTATTTATATCCGTGCTAAGGTTTAAGTCGCTTGCTCTAGTGGATCTGGTAAATTTGGATTTTTTGAGGTGGAGCATGTCCATTAATTCCGGGTTGGACATGGCCTTGTATGTCAGGCACAGGTCACCTCTGAGCAGACGGTATGCGACTGAATAGAGCTGGAGTTTTTTCAGTCTGGCAGCTTATGACAGATTTTGGAGTCCCTTTATCCTTTTGGTGAGGAACTTTTGGGGTCTCTCCAATTGCTGCAGGTGTCGGGTGAGATACATCCCAAATGGGGCATTGTACTCGATCATTGGTCTGATAAGTGAAGAGTACAGGGGAACAATGACCTCACTTGATCTGGATGTGAATACCTTCAGGATCAGGTGGGCAATGTAGAAGGTCTTTCTAACCACTTTAGCAATGTAAGTGTCAAAAAAAAGGCCACTGTCAACCTGGGTCCCCAGGTCCCTGATAACCTCTTCTGTGCTTAGTGGATTGCCACCTATATGGAAGCTTGGGGTTACCTTGTTTTTCCCGAAGGGTATGACTATACATTTTTTGGCATTTAACTTCAGGCCATGGCTCTGGCACCAGCTATCAGTTTCCATGAGACCCCTCTGAAGGATATCTGTGTCCGATGTACTTTCCACTATGGTGCCCAGTTTGCAGTCATCTGCAAACTTTGTCAGCCATAGTCCTCCTATGTTTGCCTGTACTTCTGAGAAGTAGATGCCGAACAACAGGGGGCCAAGGACTGAGCCCTGTGGGACACCACTTGTGACCAGCTTGGAGTCTGACATGGCGCCAGCAACTCTAACCCTGTGGGTTCTGTCCTTTAGCCAGTTTGCAACCCATCTTGTGACATATGGGTTTACATTTAAGCTGGTAAGTTTCTCTATAATACCCGAGTGGGGTATTGTGTCGAAAGCTTTTGCAAGGTCAAGGTAGGCTGTATGGACTGCCTTTCCCTCATCAATGGCCTTGGTGACTGTTTCGAAGAAGTCGACCAAGTTCAAAAGGCATGATCTGCCCTTGACAAAGCCAAACTGGGTTGGGTCCAATGTCTGCAAGTCCCCTATGTCTTTGTTTATGAGTTCCATTATGATCCTCTCCATAGCTTTGCAGACCAGGCTTGTTAAGCTTATGGGGCGGTAATTACTAGGGTCCATAGAGGCACCGCCTTTGTGGAGTGGGACCACAGTTGCCGTACGCCACTCCTTGGGTACGTATCCTGTGGTAAGGCTAAGATTAAACAGCTGCCTTATGTGCGGGTTTAGTTCCTCATTGAGTTCGTGTAGCACACAGCCGGAGACACCATCCGGTCCCATTGATGCTGTGTTTTTAGCTTTGGAGAGAGCAGCTTTCACCTGCACATTTGAGATGTCTGGGAGGCTACACTCCGCTGGGATAGTTATCTCTCCTTTTGGGGGAGAGGGTGAAGTTTGCACTGAACTTGTCTGCCAGTATGTTGGCAATGTCTGTGGGTTCAGTGATTTTTGTATCATTTTGGACTAATTCTGAGCATATCTGGGAGTTTCCACCCAGGTTTCTAACATAGCTGAAGAAGGCCTTATGGTTGTCTTTTGAATCTATGGCACTTTTTCTCTCAAAGTTGGCCTTGGCTGATTTTATGAGTGCTCATATTTTTTTACTAATAATGATCAAGGGTGTCTTCTCTTTTATGGATTTTGCTCTATCATGTAACAGCTTTCTCCTCTTATTGTAAAGTTTGTTTATGGCTGGGGTCCACCAGACTGGACGTTTGCCCTTGGTGGAAAGAGTCTTGGTTTTATTAGGGATTGCCTGATCCATGCAGTCCTGGAGGTGTTCATAGAAGGCATTTGTAAGGACTTCCGCAGCTTGGGTTGTGGTTTCCACTGGCTCGGGGGCCTTGAAGGATACCACACCAGTCTTGAGTAGTGTGAAGTTTGCTTTAGAGAAGTTCTTCAGTGTGGTCTTTTTTGTTTGGGGTGGGGGCGGGATGTGGATTTCCAGTGAGATTAGTTTATGATCTGATCTCACCAATGAGGGATATACTTTCGGTGTGGAGCATTTTGTCCCCATGTTTGTGATGATGAGATCTAGTATATTTTCTCCTCTTGTGGGAACGGTGACTAGTTGTTCCATGGCATTTGAATTTATTTACTCCAGGAACCTTTGGGCTAGAAAGTTGGGGCTTGAGTAATGTTCCCAGTCTATATTTGGGTAGTTGAAGTCACCCAATATAATGGTGTTTGGAGATACATTTATACCCTCTAGTGTCTTCAGGAAGGCTGTGTGGGGTTCCTGAGTTTGAGAGGGTGGCCTGTAGCATGACAGAGCATAACATTTTGTTAGACAAACTGAGCAGATCCTGGGAAGGCCCACATGAGTGGAAACTCAAGGCAGTGGTGTTCCAGGACCTAGTTCAATTGTGGGGAATACCCGTAGTAAATATGTTCACATCCTTTCAAAACAGTCATACTCTTGTTCCCTAGGTGGGAATGTTCCTGTATGCATTTCCATCCTTTCCACTGATTCACAAGGTAGTTCTGAAAGTTCAAATAGAAAAGCCAGAGGTCATTGTGGTGACCCTCAGTTGGTTTGGCAGTCTTGATTCTCCCCATTTATGGTATTTGCCAAGGACAATTAACACAGACTTCCTCACATGCTGGATGCTGCTCACATTCCCTGGGGCAACTGGAGGACCCCAATTTGGATAAACTTCGGTTGACGGTCTGGATGATTGTTTTGTTTGCTTAGGTACTTGTTTGAGTACATGCAGCAAGTGCTAAAGGAGGCCAGAAAGCCTGCTATTAGAAAATCTTATGTTTACAAATGGTTGAGGTTTTCTAAGAGGTTCCTAATTGGAAACTGAGGGTTCATTGTGGTTAATACTCCTCTGGTCTTGAATTATTGGTGTGAGCTACTTCAGGATGACCTTGCTTCTGTGTCCATTTGGGTGCATTTAGTGTCTCTCTGCTTGTTCCCAGTAGATCCCTTTCTTTTTTTCTTTCTATTTTCTTTTTTGGCAAAACAGTTTATGAAAATTATTGTATATGAGACTCTCTCTCAAGCAAATTCTTCCTTTGCTGAATTTGAACTATGTTCTTGAAAAATTGACCTTACCAACTTTTGAACTGGCAACTCATGAGCTCATATCATGGGAGACTGTTTTGCTTATCTTCTGACATCTGCCAGTTCAATTTCTGAGATGCAGGGTCTTGTGGTAGGCAACATTACCTGATTTATCCCAGGATTAATATTGTATTATGCATTTATCCTTTTTTCATACCCAAAGCATTTTCAGTATTTGCTTTCTCTCAGTCTTTTAATCTCCCCATGTCCTTTCTGGAACCTAAAGATAAGGGATAGCTGTTAACTTTGGAAAGCAACTCTGCAAAGAACAGCAGCAAAAAATCCACAACCGACCATGATAAAGATGAAAAAAACTTTAATGAAATAGCACCTTAAGCACTCTAACGCCTCTTCTCACAGCCTTCCAGGAGTAATACATACTACAAAAATTTCACAGCTTATATAGTCCATTCAGTAAATAAAATACATCAGTTATTCAATTACACAATAATTGTTTCCAATTAAACTCCAAATTTAAACCCACAGGTACCATTGTATTACATTTTAAAATATAAACAGATTCTTTATAAAGAAGTTTATTCTTAATATCATACATTTCCCCAATTTGTATAAAAAATTGTTCTAAAACACAACACTGCAATAAAGAATAATCATTATGTTTCATTCTAAAGTGCACAGCAATATTGCTTTCAACTTTATTCTTTTTTACGTCCCTAATATGTTCTTGCATTCTTGCCTTAAACTTTCTCTTACTTTCCCTATATAAAACATATCGCAGTGACATTTCAAAACATATGTAATGCCTTCACTGTTACAAGAAAAATTACTACTTGGTGAAAAATAAACTCCATTTATTTTATAAAAACTTGTAACAACATGAGAGCATATAGTGCAACTCCCACAAGGATGTGTGCCCTTCAAAGAAGGGCTCACATATAACTCATCCCTAGGCGTAATAAAATAGCTGGACGTTAAAAATTATTTAAGATTTTTCCCCTTTTATATGAAATGGAAGGATGATCCGATATAATAGTTTTTAAATGAAAACGAAAACAAACTACTGCAAAAACCGCTAAAAGCCAAAACTCTTCAAACTGTTTGGGAATGAATCCCATAAAAATACAATTACATTTTATGTGAGATTCATTGATGACATTTTTATGATTATTGAGGGTGATGAGTATACTGCTGAAAATCTAATAAGGACATTAGAATTCTTGCAGTTAACACACACGTTTAATTCCACATCCATCACGTTTTTGGATCTAGAACTTATTAAAAATGAACAACAGAAAGGGTATGAAGCAAAAATCTTTAGGAAACCCACATATTCAAACAAGCTTTTACGTTATTCAAGTGCACATCCAACACATCAAAAAAAGTCTGTAGTCAAGGGCCAGTTGGTACAAGCTGCGCGAATGATTACCTCGGAGGAAAACTGTATGGAGGAATGTCTGAATTTGAAATAGATCTTTTTGAATAGAGCATATCCTATGACTTTAGTAGAAGAATTAATAGAAGAGGTCACTTTTAAAAGGATTAACGGACTATATAAACCTATATTGAAGCAACATATCAATTGTTTGAGTAATCAGATTGATTTGCAGATTAGTGCAAAAACACAAGTGGCTACACAACAACCAAACCCATTAGACTTTAATTTGGCTTGTATTTTGAGTTTTTCTCTAGACTCTAAAGCAGCATAAGAGAAATTATAATGAAAAATTGGAGCATATTGATAGATGACAACATGTTAACTTCCAAATTAGGAGCATCACCAAAAGTAGTTTGGAGAAGGGGATTGAGTTTTAAAGAATTGCTGCATAAAAAAAACAACAAAAAAATCCCCCGACAAGTAATAGAGGTATGATGCAATGTGGAAGTTGTTCATATTGCAACCTAATGGAATTAGGAGGGAGCATTGAGATTAATGGGTTTAGATTATACACTAAAGGTAAATTCAATTGCAACTCGAAAGGAGTTGTATACATAGTGACTTGTCAGGGTTGTCCATCCTTTTATACAGGGAAGACAGAGTGCAGACTGAGGCATAGGGTATATGAGCACCTCAGAAGTATCAACTTGCCGAAAGAAGAAAATGCCCTTGCAAGGCATATCTTGAGTTACCCTAACCACAGATTTCGATTTAAAGTCATTGATCAGGTTATGCAGGATGTGAGGGGTGGGTCCTTTTGGTCTTTTATTAGAAAAAAATGGAGTTGTTGTGGCAAATCAGGCTTAACGCGTATATGAACCCAGGCTTGAATGAGAACTGCTCCCTAATGTGTTTATTAAAGCTTAAGAGCTTGAATAGATGAAATATTTTCTTTACTAGAAATTATGGATAGTAGTAATAAAATGCATTGGAGTGTAGATACTTTATTGAAATTGTTCAGATTGTCTACATACGTACAGCCTTTTGGAGTTTATCAAATGCATAGATTTTAACATATGTATGCAGTATGCATATATTTAACAAGTTCACATATTTAGGCATAAAACATAGGTTAGAAGAGATTTTTGTTTGTTTTCAATATGTTTTTAATATGTTCTTAACATTCTATATTTTAATAATATGTTTGTATTTATCTAAATAGGTCACATGTTTTGGACCGTAGTTTGGTTCATGCATTCACTTTAGCTTCGGTTTATTGATGTATGGTTGTCGCTATTAATTTGTAACAAGGCAAAGTTCAGTTTGATTTATTTTAATATAAAACTGGTTTAGATCCTTGTAAGGGTATATATCTTTAAGTATGATCAGTGTTATTACATCACTTGGCAGGGAATTTATATATTGGGACTTTGAATTTTAACTGACAGTCTTTTGCCTTTGTTCTGATGAAGTCTAACCATTTGTGTTGGAGGAAAAACGTGTTTATTGAGCGTTTAAATAAATATAGCGGTCTTGAATAGTTTCGGCATTTAGCGGTTTTTGAAATAATAGTTTTTAATTCAACATCCTGAATTAGGAACTTCCAACAATTGTGCAATGCCTTACTTATTCTCTTAGTAAGACTATTATACAGAGAAAATACAACTGTTCCTTTTGATCCACACTTGTTAACCCATTACTAACTCTACTGTTGGACAAACTTACCCCCAGTCTATGTGCAACAACTTTGCATAAGGATTTATGACTATGTCATAATCGTACCCACTGTTAATAAACATCTGAAAAATATGCTTACTTTCACAAAATCATCCCATTCACTACAAATTCTATGCATAAGAAGGGATTCCCCATATGGTAAGGATTCCAATAAATGTTGGGGGTGAAAACTAACCCCATGCAAAACATGGGTATTATCCACAAATTTCCTGTGAACAGACGTTTTAATTCCTTCACAATCCACCCCTTCCAACACTAAATCTAAAAAACTAACCTTAATACCACATTGTATATCATCAAAAGTTAGACCATAAATATTCTGCTCTAAGTCTGAATGAAAGTCCCAAACTTTCTTCCCCCTTCACATATAACGATTAAATCATCCATGTACCTGTAATATGCAATAACATGATGTTTAACAAACTGATGCTTATACAAATATTCCAACTACAAAAGTGTCACGAACATGTTGGCATACATGGGGGCAAAAGATGAAAAAAATTGACCTTACCAACTTTTGAACTGGCAGCTCGTGTTGAGTTTGAACTCGTATCATGGGAGACTGTTTTGCTTGTCTTCTGACATCTGCAAGGTCAATTTCTGAGCTGCAGGCTCTCGTGGTGCAACAACATTACCTGATTTACCCCAGGATTAAGATTGTGTTATGCATCTGTCCTTTTTTCGTGCCCAAAGTATTTTCAGTATTTGCTTTCTCTCAGTCTTTTAATCTCCCCATGTCCTTTCTGGAACCTAAAGATAAGGGATAGCTATTAACTTTGTTCCTTAGATGTGCATTAGCAGCTCAGGTACTACCTTCACATAACAGAGCCCTTTAGGAAGGCTGAAAGGTTTTTTGTTTCCTTTTCTGGGTAAAGAAAGGCTACTCTCTCTCCCTAAGCAAGTCACTGTATGTGGGTTGTTTTTTTGGAATTATTTTTTGTTACACCCATCATGTTGAGACAAATCCTGGTAAGGTAAAGGCACTTCTCACCAGGGTATTTTCCTTTTTAGTGAAATTTTGGAAAAGAGTGGGCTCTTAAGTGTTCTAGAGGCAGCAACTTGGTCCTCTAGCCTTACATTCACAAAGCCCTGCCAACGAGATTCTTTCTAGATCCACTGCAGTCTTCATGAGAAACTGTCTCCAGGAGCTTCTGGACCCTTGTCCTTCCTCCTCACACATTGAGTAAAGTTTGGGAATCTTTTGGGAATCTACAAATATGTCTCTAAGGCAATGTGTTTGTTGAACATAGTACAGGTGTGCAAGTTCGGGACTCTACAAATATGTCTCTAAGGCAATGTGTTTGTTGAACATAGTACAGGTGTGCAAGTTCACCTTACCTGTAACAGTAGATGTTCATAGAACACACTACGTTATTATCAGTACCCTCCCACCCCCTTTCATTTGGGTGTATGTAGTTGGTGGTTCAAACTGCTGGTGTGTTTTTGTTCAGCAACTTTTTTTTTGTTTTTGTGTGTGTGTGTGTGTGTGTGTGTGTGTGTGTGTGTGTGTGTGTGTGTGTGGCATTTAATATGGAGCAGTCAGTGTTTGCAAAGCTTTTTTCTCATCTGCTCTTCCTGTTGGACCCTAGAAACTGAAATGGTTTTGTCTGTGTGAAGGGCAGTCCTTGTTGTGTCAGGTCATTGGTCTTTCTCACTCATAGACTGGCAGTGGGAGGAGTTCTGAGCTTTGACAGACTGCTAGAGAGAGGGTAGCAGGGAACTACTATCCATATGCCAGTAAGGCAGTGTGTGCTGTGAAGGACCCTAGAAACTGAAATGGTTTTGTCTGTGTGAAGGGCAGTCCTTGTTGTGTCAGGTCATTGGTCTTTCTCACTCATAGACTGGCAGTGGGAGGAGTTCTGAGCTTTGACAGACTGCTAGAGAGAGGGTAGCAGGGAACTACTATCCATATGCCAGTAAGGCAGTGTGTGCTGTGAACATCTGCTGTTACAGATGAATGGAACTTGCACACCTGTACTTTTTCCTGAGTCCAGAGGCACAGTGAGAGAAGGATCTCTTGCAACTCCTGACTGTGGAGCCATGTTCTACAGAGGCCACTGCCAAAATGCTTTGTAGGTGCCCATGCATTTAGGTTTTCAGATGTTCTCCCAGTCCTGTGTGCCCCAGGTACCTGCATCAGCTGAAGCTGTTCTGCATCAGAAGTCCTTTTTTTTTTTTTTCTGAAGATGAAGCCAGGATTGGTTTGATAATTCATGATGTGGTTCCTGGAAACCTTGTTGAGGTCTCAACGAAGGACTCCCAGAGGTAGTTTTACTGGAACCTCTTGGCTGGATCCAGATGTGCTGTCCCTAGATCCAAGTAAGGGATCGTCTTCGACTCCTGCCAGAAGCCATATTCCAAGAAAGGAGAGCTCGGAACAGATGTATTATTAACTTGTTTTTGTTTAGTGTGAAGGTTTGGGTATGATACCCTTTTCAGTGGAGGCCCAGTAAGAAAGCTCCAATATTGTTTTACATTCACAGAAGCACAGAATGCATGTATATACATCATTTAGTAACAGTTTTTACACTGAATGAGAAAACATTCACTACATAGGGTCAGATCCAGCCTTTAGGCAAAAGGTCTCCACAGTGCCCCCCAACACCACCTGGTGCCCCCATCCTGGTCTACCTACACCATCCAGATTACTGGAAAAGCCCCCCTGCTAGAGCAGCGCTCTAGGCAACCACCTAGTTGGCCTGTACCTAAGGCCGGCTATTCATAGGTGTAGGATTAAATAGCAGTTTGCACAAGGACTGAGTAATAATGAAAGATGTGTGGGTATCTCTGGGTAATGGTTCTACACTGTCTGAATAATGGAGTTTTGGAGGAGATTGGAAATAAATGTATAGTAACATGAGAGTCGCTTGTTTACAGAGTATGTCATGGTCTGAAAAGCAATATTTGGCACTGATCAGACATGAGGTAATAGTATGACATAGTGATGTTTCCATAAAGAATTTTAGCTACAGTATGTTTATGGTCAGGCTCTAGATAGAGAAGTTGTTAAATTATGGCTGGAAGGAGGTAGTATACATGTATTTGACAGGTACATTTACATAGTGGATTGTAGTCATACTGAGTACTAATAGTCCCAAGAGAAAGGAAAGTAATACTTTATCCTACCCAGTATGGCATCCACCCACATCACGGTACCAGCACTGCACTCCTCAGTTTCTGTGGTCACATTAACCAGCACCATAATGTCAGCAAATTAGTATTGTTCCTTGACCTGTCCAAAGCCTTTGATAAGGTGTCCCATGTATTCCTTGACCTGTCCAAAGCCTTTGATAAGGTGTCCCATGTATTTCTTGACCTGTCCAAAGCCTTTGATAAGGTGTCCCATGTATTCCTTGACCTGTCCAAAGCCTTTGATAAGGTGTCCCATGTATTCCTTGACCTGTCCAAAGCCTTTGATAAGGTATCCCATCCTTGATCTGTCCAATGCCTTTCATAAGGTGTCCCATGTATTCCTTGACCTGTCCAAAGCCTTTGATAAGGTGTCCCATGTATTCCTTGACCTGTCCAAAGCCTTTGATAAGGAGTCCCTTGTAGTCATTGGCCTGTCCAAAGCCTTTGATAAGGTGTCCCATAAACTTCTTAACGGTGTGTTCTCCCTTGGGCTAGGCCACCCATCCCTGTCATGGTTCTCCAGTTGCTTATGTGACAGACACCAGTCAGTTAAATGGACAACTGTTATCTCCTCCTTCCTTTCTGTATCTCCAGGGGTTCTACAAGTCTCCATCTTAGGACTACTCTTATTTAATATTTTTATTAATTATCTGCACAAATGGAGAAAAATGCCCATGTAGTACAGTGTGCAGATGATTCAGCATTCATCTGTTTAGCTAAAACTATTAAAATGTTACAGCAACTAATATAGGACACCATCACCTCTTTAGAGGCCTGGCTGTGTAACTCCCATCCTCTACCCCCCCCCACTTACTTCTCTTTTCTACTCCAAGAACATTCCAAGAGAACAAAAGCAACTTCACTGTAATCTGTTATGATAGCACCACAATTGAAACGGTTTCACTCTCCAAGCTGTTAGTAGTTGTTGTATCTTTCGGCTTTTCCCGGTTAGGGGTCGCCACAACGGAACTCTGGTCCGCTAATGATTGGCAGTAGATTTTTACGTACCGAGTTGCCAGCTCTGACACACAACCTTCACGAAGGTACGCCCATTCATGCATGTCTCAACACAGAAGACGGTTTAGCTGAGAATCGAACATGACAACGTCATACTGTGAGGCGACAACGCTACTGCAGCACCACCACCGCAGTTCCAAGCTGTTAGTAGTAATTGATGAAAATAAGAAATTTGATATCCATATAAAAGAAACAGTCAAGAAAAGACATCAAAAACCTGGTCTCCATTTGCAGTCTACTAAATGCTCAGCTGAACATGCAGGAATAGTGCTATAACAAAACGGCAAAGTTCCCAACTAACCTACTGCACAGGTCACACCAATGCTTAGCCCTAAACAGGCCCCTCTGGTTAGAACTCCCTCACTGCTCGTCACACTCTCGTGGATAGAACACACACTCTAGTCCATAACCATGAAAATGCCCAAGGTTCCCAACTAACCTACTGCACAGGTGACACCAATGCTTAGCCCTATACAGGCTCCTTTGGTAAGAACTCCCTCACTGCTCGTCACACTCTCGTGGATAGAACACACACTCTAGTCCATAACCATGAAAATGCCCAAGGTTCCCAACTAACCTACTGCACAGGTCACACCAATGTTTAGCCCTATACAGGCTCCTTTGGTAAGAACTCCCTCACTGCTTGTCACACTCTCGTGGATAGAACACACACTCTAGTCCATAACCATGAAAATTACCCAAGCTTAGTCAGTATTCTTACTTGGTATATCCCAAGTAAAACCTTAGGCTGTAGTGATAAAGACTTATTGTGATGAAGTCAACTATCTCAACAAGAGACTCTATAGTCTCATGTCGGTCTCAAAAATTTGGAATGCCATTTGATTCCCTGTAAGAGTGGACTCTTCACACACATCCTTTAAAATATTCCTAAAAATGCATCTCATGGATAACTGGGCCTGCTCTTACCCGACCGCTGGGTAAAATACTTTTACTTCTCACTTAATCCTACATTAACTACTTCAGCTTCTCTTTTCCTTTAAACACAACTGATATTCTGTGCTTTGTCTGTTATTACTACATCTTCCCTGGCTATTTTATATCCATGCCCCTACCTATTTTATTCTGCTTGTGGTCTAATCTTTTTCACTTCACTCTGCAAGGTGTAGTCATATTGTTAAATTTTGCTAAAAGCATGTTGCTCATGTGTATTTATATAGTGTTACATTTTCTGTTTGGTGATGCACACGTGTTTGAAATTCTGTTGTAAAATCTCATTTATGTTCATAGGTGTGTTCTAGGCTAATGGCCCTGGAGCCTTTACAAGCCTAGCCCTTAGAAGTGTTTTGTGTACATTATGTGGAGCGTTTCTCCCTGGTCTGTGTAAAATGGTGGTTAGACCCTGCAGCAAAGGCTTTAAAGATATTGAATCAGAGTGTAGACTAGGTGGTCCATATTTAGTTAATGTTGTATAGTGTCCAGAAAGAATGGCTGGGATGTATATGTCCAGAAAGGATAGCAGGGATGTCTTGTTTCTTTGGGAAGAGAGTCTGTACTGTTCCCCTTTCTTTCAGGGTCTTGGGCTGCCAGTGTCACATGCTTTCTTACCAGTAAACTGTTGGAAAAGATAAGAGACAAGGCAGAGGGAGTATAGGATAAGAACCTGAGACAAGAGATGCTTGAATTATGTTAGCAGTACAAGAAGTGTAGCTATGATGTAGTGCATGCTTCAGTCAGAGTAGCAGCTATGGAGTCTCTTAATCAGGAACCATACCTGGCTGATGTCTAAGACCCTTTTAGACAGTGTAAAGATGGAGATCCTGAATGCCCCTTGAGTAAACTGTTCCTTCTTGGAGCCCTTTTTTGTGATGTTTACAAGAAACTGGAGAAAAAAGTAAGGCACC
The DNA here is from genome assembly GCF_019279795.1 of Protopterus annectens. Lineage (NCBI taxonomy): Eukaryota > Metazoa > Chordata > Ceratodontiformes > Protopteridae > Protopterus > Protopterus annectens. The sequence goes on from NC_056739.1 coordinate 1,501,664,823, forward strand.
CAGTCTGTGAAACAAAGGTTTCAGAGCTGTATAGCTAGGAATAACAGGAATTTTCCATCCACCCTACACACGTTCACCCATTCACCAGATCTGGTAAAGGGAAAGAAGCTATGGAAAGGAATAGCAAGTCAAACCTAGAAAGAAGCCCAGAGACCACTATGGCCAGGAACCTCAGAAGTATCAGCCATGACAGGTCAGTTCCTTTGTACATTTCCTACTATACCCTTGATCCACAGGGATTGATCAAAGCCAAGGAGAAAAGTCCAAAAATGATTCTGATAGCTCCTTTTCCTGAAAAATCTGGTAAGAGAACAAAAGTACAAAAAAATTGCAACCAGTAAGTGGATCTGGAAGGAGGAAAGTACAAAGATTGCAACCAGTAAGTGGAGTAGTTGACACAAAACAGTCTCTGCTGCTCCCGAAACTGTCAAAACTGAGACTGATAGTTTAGATGCTCATGCTCAAAAGACAAACCCACCTCCATAGGTATCACAAGGGATAAGAAACTAAGAGTAATGCTACTCAACGCCAGAAGTCTAAACCTCAAGATGCATGCACTCAAAACTCTCCTTAGCATGGAGAACATCGATATCTGTGCAGTAACAGAAACCTGGTTCAAGGCTCCCGAGAGCACCCCAGCACTACCAGGTTATACCTCACAACATACTTTTCGGCCCCAAAATTTGGACCGAACGACAAAAGGAGGGGGGAGTATCAATATTCGTCAAAGATACCCACACCTCCAGGTTGGTGGCACAGCACGAAGCATCAGAGACTATCCGTGTGCAACTAACAGTGGGTAAAACTGCCTTCCAGTTTATAGCCTGCTACAGACCACCCTCCCAAACCCAGGAACCCCACTCGGCCTTCCTGAGAACACTAAAAAATATGAAGGTCTCTCCAGACACCATTATATTGGGCGACTTCAGCTACCCAAACATAGATTGGGAGCATTACTCTAGCTCCAACACGCTAGCCCAAAGGTTCCTAGAATTTATAAACTCAAATGCTATGGAAAAACTTGTTACCACTCCCACAAGAGGGGAAAACATACTGGACCTGATCATCACCAACATGGGGACGATATGCTCCAGACAAGAAGTGTATCCCTCACTGGTAAGATCAGACCATAAACTAATCTCACTGGATATTCACATCCCGACCCCAGCCCCTGCCCAGAAAACCACAGTGAAAAACTTCTCTAAAGCAAATTTCACGCTCCTCAAAACCGAGGTGGAATCATTCAAAGCCCCCGGGCCTGTGGAAAATACAGCCCAGACTGCAGAATCCTTTATAAACGCATTCTATGAACACCTTCAGGAATGCATGGATCATGCAATCCCAAATAAAACCAAGACCCAATCCTCCAAATGCAGGCGTCCTGTCTGGTGGACCCCAGCCATAAACAAACTATACAATAGAAGGAGGAAGCTACTACATGATAGAGCAAAATCCCAAAAAGGGAAGGCATCTCTGATTAGTATTAGCAAAAAACTACGGGCACTCATAAAATCGTCTAAGGCCAGCTTCGAGAGAAAAATTAAACAGGACACTAAGGATAATCACAAGGCTTTCTTTAGTTATGTTAGGAACCTGGGTGGGAATTCCCAGATATGCTCAGAATTAGTCCAAAATGACAAAAAGTACACCGAACCCACAGACATTGCCAACATCCTGGCTGACAGTTTCAGCGCAAACTTCTCCCCCCCCCCTCCCCACGAAAAGGGCAAATATCTATCCCAGCAGAGTGCTGCCCCCCTGACATCTCAGATGCTCAGGTAAGAGCTGCCCTCTCCAAAGCAAAAATCACAGCATCAATGGGACCAGACGGTGTCCTGGGCTGTGTCCTACATGAACCCCAACAAGAACTAAACTCAAACATAAAACTATTATTCAATCTCAGCCTTACTACACGTTATGTACACAAAGAGTGGCGTACAGCAACAGTGGTCCCTCTCCACAAAGGTAGTGCCTCAACGGATCCTGGAAACTGTCGCCCCATAAGCCTGACTAGCTTGGTCTGCAAAGCTATGGAAAGGATCATCATGAACCTCATAAATAAAGATATTGGGGACCTACAGACACTGGATCCTACCCAGTTCGGCTTTGTTAAGGGCAGATCCTGCCTCTTAAATCTGGTCGATTTCTTTGAAGCAGTCACCAAGGCCATTGACGAGGGGAAGGTGGTCCACACAGCCTACCTGGACCACGCAAAAGCCTTCGATACAATACCCCACTTGGGCATTGTAGATAAGCTCACCAGCTTAAATATAAACCCCTATGTCACTAGATGGGTTGCAAACTAGCTCAAGGACAGAACCCACATGATTAGAATTGCTGGAGCCATGTCAGACTCCAAACCAGTTACAAGGGGCATCCCACAAGCCTCAGTCCTGGGACCTCTCTTGTTTGGTATATATTTCTCGGAGGTACAGGCCAACATGGAAGGACTGTGGCTGACCAAGTTCGCAGATGACTGCAAACTGGGTGCCATAATCGACTCTCCAGCTGACACAAGCATCCTACAAAAGGGCCTCATAGAAACAGACAACGGGTTCCAGAGCCATGGCCTCAAGCTAAAGGCCAAAAAGTGTATAGTCATCCCCTTTGGCAAAAACAAAGTGCCCACAAATTACCACATAGGTGGTAATCCATTAAGTACGGAAGACGTAATTAGGAACCTGGGGACCCAAGTTGATAGCAATCTCTCATTTGAAAACCAAGTGGCCAAAGTGGTTAGAAAAACATTTTATATAGCCCACCTAATCATGAAGGGATTCACATCTAGATCAGGGGAGGTCATCGTGCCTCTTTACTCATCCCTCATCAGGCCCATAATTGAGTACAATGCCCCTTTTGGGATGTACCTTACCAGACACCTGCAGCAACAGGAAAGACCCCAAAAGTACCTCACCAAGAGGATCAAAGGGCTCAAACAGATGCCATATGCTGCCCGGTTAAAGAAACTCCAGCTATAGTCAGTGGCATACCACCTGCTCAGAGGCGATCTGTGCCTGACGTATAAAGCCATGTCCAACCCGGAATTAATGGACATTCTGCACCTCAGAAAATCCAAATCCCACGCTACGCGCTTGAGAGACTTGAACCTCAGCACTGAAATAAATAGAACATGCTGGAGGGACAGATTCATAACCAAGAGGCTCCCTTCACTCTGGAATAAAATCCCAGTCCAGGTTAGGCAGAGTCCCTCAATGACTCTCTTCAAGAGGAATCTTGATGAGTGGATGGGAGATCATAGGTTTACCCCGGGTATCACTTCTGTGTCACTGTTAGACAGAGGCACAGTATACTAACCTTGAAAAAGGGCATAGCAAAATTCATTTAAAATGGGTGGCGAAAGCCAAATGCACTCTGGCTAGGCTTATAAATGCCCTAGGGCAGATAGCCTAGTATGAACCTATGAACCTCTACCCTCATTCCTGGCAAGCAGAATTATTTGGACAACATACTAAACATAATGAAGGTGGCTAGGAGACCCAACTTAGGACAATATTAATTACCATAGTGGAAGAGATTCTCCTTCTGGTGCCAGTCCATGGACATTGACCCCAGAAATGCTAGAGTGGCAAGGGTTCTGCAATATCAGTCAGACCTGTACACAGCAGGATTAGTCTCACTTTTTTTTTAAATTTCTCCAAGTCTTTTGGTTTCTAATACCATGATATGAATGGACTCCATTCCTAAGTCAAAGTTTGGTTTAAAGTTCATGAAATAAGAATTGTGCTCTTCGCAGCACCTGCAGTGTACCCAGTAATGACTCTTCCTGCAGTTCATATGGAGTTACATGTATCACTAATATATCTAAGTATGATTGTAAATTTTTTTTTGTAAGACCTGTTCTTCCTACTCCTACTGGAACTGTTTGGGTATCTTTCTTCCACATTGCCCTTGTTTCTGCCTGCAAATCCTGGTATTTTATGACTGTCTCTCTGTACGTAAGCCACTTTAGTCGCTGAGTGTGGCAGTTTCAATCTACTTTTGTCTTTTTTTCATGGACTACTGTATCTGTTTTTCTCGCATCTAATTTTTGAACTTTTGGTAATGAACCCATGTGACATAAACTTCATTGGTTTCTATGATGCTTTGTGGCTCATGGATCCAGTGTTCTTCAGCTACTTCAATATTATAATGTTTTCACAATCCTCAATGCAACAGTCTTGCCACATTATTATGCCTTTCAGTATATAGTCCTGCCATTAGTGTATCACAATCAGCAACAGGATGTGCAACTGTTGCCAGTTTTGTTTTACAAAACCTACAATTGTCTGTTTCTCCCACATTTTCAATGGACTTTGTAAACCAGTGTGTACATAGTCAACTGTCTTGGGCCACCAATATTAACCTTTCATCTTTTGGTTTAAATTCATCTCTTCTTAACCATTCCTGTGTTCAGTTCCAATCAACATGAGGTTCTTCCAGAAGTTTTCTATACTTGCAACTATATTTATGCATTTTCCACTTTTCTTGCCTTCTCATCTGGTCCTTCACCTTGTATTCTTTCTTTTGTTTATTGGCATATTCAGCTGCTGCTTGATTTTTATCTACTTCTGGTTGGATTTCCATTCCCACTTGACACTGATATGCTTCTGCTAAACTAAGCAGGGAAGTCATCTTAGACTTACCCTCCTCATGTTTTAAAACTTTCACTACATTTGGGTATTGTCAGATCAGCAGATATGTATGCAGTCCCACGATTGCAGATCTATACATGTAATCAATTTCATGGATGCTCATAACCTCCTTCAGAAAGGGAGTATGTATATTTTATAAACATCTGATGAGCATGAAGCATCCTTGTTTTCCTGTCTAAACTATCCAGCACCTTTTGGGACCAGTCAGTCACTCGAAAACTATAAGTTAGGACAGGAAGAGCAAACTCGTTTATAGTTTGCACTTTGTTCCTAGATGTCAGTGCTGTTTTTAGTATTAATTTAAGTCTTCTAAAATATTCCTTAGTAAATTGTATTCACATTTGTTCATGTTTTATTGCTGATCCTTCATCAATTCCCACATATTTATACACTCCCTCTTGCTGAAGTTTTTATATCACATTCCTGTCCCAAACGGATGTTTTCTTGGTGCTGCAACTTTCCTGATTTAAAGGTTGCATTTGTACATGTATCAAGATCAAATGACATTCTTATATCATCTAAAACAGCTTTAACTACTTGCAGTTGTGCTTTCAGTTCCTCATCTGATGAACTATACAGTTATGTCTCTTTACACTTTGTTGTTTTTTGGGAGCCAAATTGTAATCGTGACCTAATCTGCCAAGCAGACAGTTTAATGGATTAAGGGCAAGACAAAAGAGCAGAGGTGATAATCACCCTTTGAATTTGTATCCCTGCAATAATAATTTGTCCTTTATCATGGCTTAATTGCTACTGTTTCATGGTCGCTGTAATGTAATCAGTCTGTGTAGGGTGTATTTTATAAATTTTTAAGCACTCTTTAATCCATGAATGTGGGATACTGTCAAATGCTTTTCTGTAGTCTCTCCATGCCATACTTAGATTCTTCCCCATTTTGCAGTTCTCCATTATGACTTTATCTAGCACACTTGACCCTTTGTTCCATATGACTTTCTTTTATTACCCTTTTACTCTATTACCATGATTGAGTTTTCTTCGAAATGACTGTAAACTCTGCCACAATCAATTCCAGTGTATATGCTGTCAGAAGGCAAGTGATTGGTCTGTAGTTTTTAGGATAGCTTGCAGATTCACTCAAGTGGAGTATTGATTTTCCTGTAGTTATCCAGATTGGTGTCTGTTCGGGATGCGTATGTAAACAGTTGTTACTCATAACAGCTCTTACTCATAGCTAAGTCTCACCTCTATAAACATGCTTATGGTATCTCAAACTGTCTGTCCGTAGAACCACTCCTGTACACCAGACCATGTGTTAAGCAGTTAATACCTTTATCCCATCATTACACACAGGATTAGTCTGACCTCTATAGAAGTGCATGCTTATGCTATCTCAGATTGTCTGCCCATAGAACCACTCCTGTACACCAGGCAATGTGTTAAGCATTTAATACCTTTATCCCATCATTACACACCTAGATTAGTCTCACCTCTGTAAAAGTGCATGCTTATGCTATCTCAAAATGTTTGCCCATAGAACCACTTCTCCTGTATACCAGCCCGTGTGTTAAGCAGTTCCCCATGTGCGTCATTCATTTAAAACCTCATAGAAAAGACATTTCTCCTCCACTTGATCTCAGTCATGTCTTACGAAATTTAACCTTGGTCCCTTTTGACACAACAGAAGCATCATCCTTTAGTTCATCTCTTGGAAGATGCAGTTTCTGGTGACTGGCATTTCTGCTAGGACTTTTTGAATTTTAAATCCTAATTCATAGAAAGACATTTCTTGTATTCCACGAAAACAGTGTCTCTGAACTATAATCCATCCTTCATTTCTGTGGTAGTTTCAGAATTAACCCTTAACCACCTTGTACTGCTGCCCGTTTTCTTTCCCAAGCCTCAAAACTCTCCATTCTCCAGATGTATACAGACAGCAGAGATTTTACTTGCACAGAACAAATAACTATAGAAATCCTGGTAGTTATTTGTCTCCATATGCAAAAGGGAGAGTGGGAAACCTGGTAAAAAAAAGAGCGTTCCAAATTTCTAGTGCATTGTATCTGTTTTATTAGCACCTTGGCACATGTTATTTATTTATTACGTTTGTTAACTGGGAAAGTCCGACTGGGCCAGGAGCCTATTTTCATAGGAGGCCCAGGGAGAAAAGCTCCACAACAGTACAATTTAAACATTGTCAGACAGCATTTGTTCACTGTACAGTAATATTAAGACATTAATGTACAATTATATTTCCAATAACATGACAGTTAAGGCAAAAAGTGATCCACAGAATAGCATTGTTGGACTTGATGTGATAAATTTCAGTTCCACAACAATTAAAAGCATTTTCTGTAAATCCCCAGCTGCCAACACAGCCTTCCGTAAGGAGGTCACCACCCAGGCCACCCTTGAAACAGCCATGAGGTCATCTGTGCACATCTTTTGGAAGCATTACAATGTGGACACTGCATCATGGGCCAGGGCAGGTTTTACTAATGATAACCTGCAAGACCTCATCTCCAATTAGCACATCCTTCTCCCTGTTTATACACAGCTTTGTGGATCTTCCCATGAACATAGTCCACTTCTGTTTTCAACTTGCCATGGATAAAGTTATTTGAATAGTTTCACAGCAGCTTCAACGTAAAACTGATAATCACAAAAACGAAGCAGCTTATCAGACAAAACAATAAAGCCCTGAACAGTACAAAATTGTAAAGACTTTCACAGATAGCTCGATGTACTTCACCTCACTTTATTCCAAAAACACAGCACATTAATGCTCCACTATACGTTTTCGTTTAAAAAAGCACTTCATCAGATGTGGGCTGTCCTATTACTACCACTTTTATACCATTTACTTAATTAGGTTGATTAAATTAATTAACTAATTTAAAGCTTGAACGTATAGTGGAGCGTTAATGTGCTGTGTATTTGGAATAAAGTGAGGTGAAGTGCATCGAGCTGTCCGTGGTGGTCTTTACAATTTTGTACTGCTCAGGGCTTTATTGTTTTGCCTGATAAGCTGCTTCGTTTTTGTGATTATTTGAATAGTTTCCCTGTTGCGTTCTAGCCCTCCCCATTTTTCCTTCTCTTCCTTTCTAGGCCTTTTCAAACAGAACACCTTTTCAGTTAAGGTGGTCCCAAAATCCCTAGATTATACCTTCTCCCTCACTACCCTGCCAGGCCTCCATACCTAGTTTACTTGCTGCCTTCCAGGAGAAGGTAAGTTCTGTTCAGAATGTTTGTAACAAAACTTAAATGTCAGTAATGTATTCATGTTCAGGCAGTTTTAACAGTGTAACAAAACCTTGTGTAGTGGTGCTGTTGTAACCATAAACTTAAATGTCAGTAATGTATTCATGTTCAGGCAGTTTTAACAGTGTAACAAAACCTTGTGTAGTGGTGCTGTTGTAACTATAAACTTAAATTTCAGTAATGTATTCATGTTCAGGCAGTTTTAACAGTGTAACAAAACCTTGTGTATTGGTGCTATTGTAACCATCAACTTAAATGTCAGTAATGTATTCATGTTCAAGCAGTTTTAACAGTGTAACAAAACCATGTGTGGTGGTGCTGTTATAACCATAACCTTAAATGTCAGTAATGTATTCATGTTCAGGCAGCTTTAACAGTGTAACTAAACCACGTATAGTGGTACTGTTGTAACTATAAACTTAAATGTCAGTAAGGTATTCATGTTCAGGCAGTTTTAACAGTGTAACAAAACCTTGTGTAGTGGTGCTGTTGTAACCATAAACTTAAATGTCAGTAATGTATTCATGTTCAAGCAGTTGTAACAGTGTAACCAAACCTTGTGTAGTGGTGCAGTTGTGACCATAAACTTAAATGTCAGTAATGTATTCATGTTCATGAAATTTTAACAGTGTAATAAAACCTTGTGTGGTGGTGCTGTTGTAACCATAAACTTAAATGTCAGTAATGTATTCATGTTCTGGCAGTTTTAACAGTGTAACAAAACCTTATGTAGTGGTGCTGTTGTAACCTTAAACTTAAATGTCAGTAATGTATTCATGTTCAAGCAGTTTTAACAGCGTAACAAAACCTTTTGTAGTTGTGCTATTGTAACCATAAACTTAAAGGTCAGTAATGTATTCATGTTCAGGCAGCTTTAACAGTGTAACAAAACCTTGTGTAGTGGTGCTGTTGTAACTATAAACTTAAATGTCAGTAATGTATTCATGTTCAGATAGTTTTAACAGTGTAACAAAACCTTGACTAGTGGTGCTCTTTTAACCATAACCTTAAATGTCAGTAATGTATTCATGTTCAAGCAGTTTTAACAGTGTAACAAAACCTTGTTTAGTGGTGCTGTTGTAACCATAAACTTAAATGTCAGTAATGTATTCATGTTCAGATAGTTTTAACAGTGTAACAAAACCTTGACTAGTGGTGCTCTTTTAACCATAACCTTAAATGTCAGTAATGTATTCATGTTCAAGCAGTTTTAACAGTGTAACAAAACCTTGTGTAGTTGTACTGTTGTAACCAAAAACTTAAATGTCAGTAATGTATTCATGTACAGTCAGTTTTAACAGTGTAACAAAATGTTGTGTAGTGGTGCTGTTGTAACTATAAACTTAAATGTCAGTAATGTATTCATGTTCAGGCAGTTTTATCTGAGTAACAAAACCATGTGTAGTGGTGCTGTTGTAACTATAAACTTAAACATCAGTAATGTGTTCATGTTCAGGCAGTTTTATCTGAGTAACAAAACCATGTGTAGTGGTGCTGTTGTAACTATAAACTTAAACGTAAGTAATGTGTTCATGTTCAGGCAGTTTTATCTGAGTAACAAAACCTTGTGTAGTGGTGCTGTTGTAACTATAAACTTAAATGTCAGTAATGTATTCATATTGAGGCACCTTTAACACTGTAACAAAACATTGTGTAGTGGTGCTGTTGTAACCAAAAACTTAAATGTCAGTAATGTATTCATGTACAGTCAGTTTTAACAGTGTAACAAAATGTTGTGTAGTGGTGCTGTTGTAACTATAAACTTAAATGTCAGTAATGTATTCATGTTCAGGCAGTTTTATCTGAGTAACAAAACCGCGTGTAGTGGTGCTGTTGTAACCATAAACTTAAATGTCAGTAATGTATTCATGTTCAGACAGTCACTAACAACCTTGTGTAGTGGTGCTGTTGTAACCATAAACTTAAATGTCAGTAATGTGTTCATGTTCAGGCAGTTTTAACAGTGTAACAAAACTGTGTATAGTGGTGCTGTTCTACAGAGTTAATCTGTCAGAGCCTTACACTAACATAACACATTTATTTTCTTTCTGTCAATATTTCAGTTAACTAAAGCCAGTTTGTACAGTCTGTAACAGCACACATCATCCATACATTCTAATGCTATATCTTGTTCTGTTAGTAGTCCCTGGTTTTCTCACAAGTGTGAGCTGGTAATTATTGCAAATTTCTATTACCCAGGGCGTCTGTCTCACAAAGATAGCTTGTCTAGACAGATTAACGTATTGAAAATTATAACTTCCTGTTTTCATTCTCTGGGTTTAGCTAATCTCTCTGCACATTTCTTGTGTTGTAATTTGTTTTTCTCATTACATTTCAGAGCAGTCTCTCTTGAGCATTATGTTTTTTGCCAAGTGAACACTCTCTGATCTAGCATGCTAAACTTACAAAGTTTTATAGCAGGGTGTAATCTGCTCATCTACAGTTTCAGCTTCACTCAATATCCTCCCCATCTCTCACACACACACACACACACACACACACACACACACACACACACACACACACACACACACACACACACACACTGTCATACTAAACATCTGAGCTACACATTACTTTTTCACACTTGTATTTTGCAACTGCCTCTATTTTAGCCAATTGGCAATGATTGATGTACTTTGTTTTAGGCACAAGTGGCTATTTAAGCATGCTAACATCAGTCACTCAACTCCCAATGAATGGCTCATGCCAGCAAGAAAGCCTGACTAATAACAGAACCTATGTTGGTATAGTAAAAAGCATTGCATTAAGTATGTGTTCTGTTGTCTTTGTTTTTCTGCAGTAAGACAGTCAGACTGACCATAGACATTCCTTTAGAAATGGGATTCTTGCTAGATGAAGCTATTATGTCAGGCTGACTTAGTGTTGGAGATGAGCTGCAAATGAGCTCTGTGCTTTGAAGTGAATTTCATTCAGTCTCTATATGTATAGGGTCTGATCACATTACTTATTCAACTGATAGATGCTTTGTTATCCCTGAAAGACTTGCGTGGTTAACCAAAGTATACAGTAAAAAAGCAAGTGATACAGAAACATATTACAAAACGAATTAAAATTGCAGAATAAATTGAAGCTACATAGTCATATCAACAAGATATTTGTTGATGTAAGAAGCTTTACTGTGCTAAGAGTTGCACTGTACCCTGCCACACTCTGTACCGTGTACCTCAAAGTCCAGAAACATTTAAGTTGGAGGCCAAGAGATGTCTGGCATAAAGCAAGAGATTGAAATGTTTCTTCTTTTTATGTAGTGGTATCTCTATAACTGCATTCTTTTCCAGTGATAACTGGGATCTGACATTTGCTGTGCAGTTACTCATGACTGATGTGATGTTAAGGTACAGTGCTGGGATGGGATCTGACATTCGCTTTGAAGTTACTCATGACTGATGTGATGTTAAGGTACAGTGCTGGGATGGGATCTGACATTCGCTTTGAAGTTACTCATGACTGATGTGATGTTAAGGTACAGTGCTGGGATGGGATCTGACATTTGCTTTGAAGTTACTCATGACTGATGTGATGTTAAGGTACAGTGCTGGGATGGGATCTGACATTCGCTGTGCAGTTACTCATGACTGATGTGATGTTAAGGTACAGTGCTGGGATGGGATCTGATATTCGCTGTGCAGTTACTCATGACTGATGTGATGTCAAGCTACAGTGCTGGGATGGGATCTGACATTTGCTGTGCAGTTGCACATGACGGATGTAATGTCAAGATACAGTGCTGGGATGGGATCTGACATTTGCTGTGCAGTTACTCATGATGGATGTGATGTCAAGGTACAGTGCTGGGATGGGATCTGACGTGCTGTGCAGTTACTCATGACGGATGTGATGTCAAGGTACAGTGCTGGGATGGGATCTGACATGTGCTGTGCAGTTTACTCATGACGGATGTGATGTCAAGGTACAGTGCTGGGATGGGATCTGACATGTGCTGTGCAGTTTACTCATGACGGATGTGATGTCAAGGTACTGTGCTGGGATGGGATCTGACATGTGCTGTGCAGTTTACTCATGACAAATGTGATGCCAAGGTACAGTGCTGGGTGTGATGCTGTGTTTAAGGTACAGTGCTGGGTGTGATGCTGGGTTTAAGGTACAGTGCTGGGTGTGATGCTGTGTTGTTTTATTTCTGTACAGCCTGAAGCTTAACAGTATTGGAGTTGAAGGGGCAAAATGTCTGTCCAAAGCCGTGCAGAGTCCAAACAGTAAAATACAGAAGGTAGAGTAAGTATCTTTGTTTTTCTTCTGGTCACAATTCCACTTTAAGACACTGTAAATTGTTTATTAATGCACATGTATGATGGAGAACAATTCTGGAAGTTTCATAACTGAAAATATTTGCATGAGGAAATACCATTAAACAATGTAAAGCAACAGATCCTGAAGTCTCCATGCTGTAGTCTGATATTCTTCCCTCAGAATTAATGGAAATAGTTTCAATGTTCCACTGTCAGTTAATAGGTGACTGTGCAGGTATGAGCAGCTGTGAGATACCCAGTGAGGATGTACTGAATGATGATGTATGGAAACAAGAAAATCACACAACATTTAAATATGCATCACACCATTGCCATGTGTCTTTGTTGTAGAATTAATGAACAAAAAGGCAGAAGAATGTTCCGTTTAAGCTTGCTTAGCAAAATCACAACAATAACTAAAAGATGAGTGATGTACCACACCATAAAACGTATCCCAACAATTTATTTAGAGCTGTATCTCAACAAGACAAAAAACAACAAACAATGGTTTAGCGCTTTCAGCTATCAAAGCCTTCTTCAGATCCACATTCAAAAGCCACATCTCAATCTAATATAAAGCATATAGCAGCCAATGACAAAAAACATGTAAACAAGCTGCTTTGCTCTAACCAATACAAGTGCTTATACAAGCACTTCATCATCTAGTGTGTTTCATTATTCTAATTAGCTTTGACTAGCAAGTTAAGATGGAAAATGTAAATTAGACTTCGCTTTCTCAAACATTGGTCTTAGCTAGCAAATGAAAGCAGAAATGTAAATCAGACTTTACTTGCTTAAAAAATCATTGGTTTACATTAAACATTAGACAAAACATAGCTTTGACTAGCAAGTTAGGATGGAAAATGTAAATTAAACTTCACTTTCTCAAATATCATTGGTTTGGGCTAACAAATGAAAGCAGAAATGTAAATCAGACTTTGCTTGCTTAAAAATCATAGGTTCATAGGTTCATACTAGGCTATCTGCCCTAGGGCATTTATAAGCCTAGCCAGAGTGTGTGTGGCTTTCACCACCCCTTAGGATGAGAATACTATACCCATTAGTTTGCTGTGCCTCTGTTCAGCAGTGACACACAGATGATTCCCGGGGTAAACCTACGATCTCCCATCCACTCGTCAAGATTTCTCATGAACAGAGCCAGTGAGGGGCTCTGCCTCACATGGACTGGGATTCTGTTCCACAGTGTAGGGAGTCTCTGGGTAATGAATCTGTCCCTCCAGCACGTCCTATTTATATCCCTGTTGAGGTTTAAATCTCTTGCTCTCGTGGCTCTGGTGGATTTGGATTTTTTGAGGTGGAGCATGTCCATTAATTCCGGGTTGGACATGGCCTTGTATGTCAGGCACAGATCACCTCTGAGCAGACAGTATGCGGCTGAATAAAGCTGGAGTTTCTTCAGTCGGGCAGCGTATGACATATGTTTGAGCCCCTTTATCCTTTTGGTGAGGAACTTTTGGGGTCTTTCCAACTGCTGCAGGTGTCGGGTAAGGTACATTCCGAATGGGGCGTTGTACTCAATCATTGGTCTGATAAGTGAAGAGTACAGGGGTACAATGACCTCTCCTGATCTGGATGTGAATCCCTCATGATCAGGTGGGCAATGTAGAAGGTCTTCCTAACCACTTTGGCAATGTGAGTGTCAAAAGAAAGGTTACTGTCAACTTGGGTCCCCAGGTCCCTGATAACTTCTTCCGTGGGTTTCCATGTTTAATGGATTACCACCTATCACTGGTTTGCGTTAGACATTAGACAAAACATAGGGAACTTATATCAAAAAAGTATTCCTTATCGCTTTCATGAGAATAAAAACTAAGTTATTCTAAGTTCACTTATTAAGAAGCACGATTCTTTAAAAACATTTAACAAAACATATCTTACTAAAATATAAATAAGACATTTTGGCATTTAAAAATACATATGTAAAGTCCTTAATAACAAAGTGCTGATAGAATATATAAAATATATCTGCAACTTATATAATATATACTACCTACATAAAACTTATTAAACAAACAGAAGCAGAAAAAATATACATTAATAATATAAGCGAACACTATCGTTGAAGATGTCATAAATAACAAACCCTAGGAGCTACAAAAAGTCTGAACAGCACCATAAAAAGATATGATAACCATCTTGAAATATCAACTATAAGCAACAGTGACTAGAAATAAAAAAAATAAAAATAAAGATAATAATAATAATAATAATACTAAAAATATATAAAAAAATATAAAAAATATATAAAAAAAATTAAAAATAAAAATATGTGGATCTGAAGAAGGCTTTGATAGCTGAAAGCGCTAATCCGTTGTTTGTTGTTTTTTGTCTTGTTGAGATACAGCTCTAAATAAATTGTTGAGATACGTTTTATGGTGTGGTGCATCGCTCATCTATTAGTATTTGTTGCAGAATTAAGTGCTGGTGTGTACATATGAAACATATTTTCTTACACGTGGTGTATATTTATATGTAAACTGCCTTGATAATTTGTGCCTTTCTACTTTGTTACATGAGTAACCAGTGTATATAAAAGTAGAGAAGCATTGCATTCTGTTTACAGATCAAAGCACTCTTCACCCTGTAATCATAATGGTATAAATGTGCACAAACTGTAAGTCATAATTCAAAGCACTGTTCAGCCTGTAACCATAATGGTATAAATGTGTACAGACTGTAAATCACAGCTCAAAGCACTGTTCAACCTGTAACTATAGTGGTATAAATGCATACAAACTATAAATCACATCTCACAGCATTGTCCAGTCTGTAATCATAATGGTATAAATGTGTATAAATTGTAATTCACAGCTCAAAGCACTGTTCGGCCTGTAACCCTAATGGTATAAATGTACACAAACTGTAAATCACAGCTCAAAGCACTGTTCACCCTACAACCATAATGGTATAAATGTGCACAGACTAAAACACAGCTCAAAGCACTGCTCAGCCTGTAACCATAATGATATAAATGTATATAAACTGTAAATCACAGCTCAAAGCACTGTTCACCCTACAACCATAATGGTATAAATGTGGACAGACTGTAAAACACAGCTCAAAGCACTGCTCAGCCTGTAACCATAATGATATAAATGTATATAAACTGTAAATCACAGCTTAAAACACTGTTCACCCTACAACCATAATGGTATAAATGTGGACAGACTGTAAAACACAGCTCAAAGCACTGCTCAGCCTGTAACCATAATGGTATAAATGTATACAAACTGTACGTCACAGCACAAAGCACTGCTCATCCTGTAACCATAATGGTATAAATGTGCACAAATTGTAAATCACAGCACAAAGCCCTGTTTAGCCTGTAACTATAGTGGTATAAATGTATACAAACTGTAAATCACATCTCACAGCACTGTCCAGCCTGTAATCATAATGGTATAAATGTGTAGAGACTGTAAATCACACCTCAAAGCACTGTCCAGCCTGTAACCATAATGGTATAAATGTGTATAAACTGTAAATCACAGCTCAAAGCACTGTTCAGCCTGCAACCATAATGGTATAAATGTGCACAGACTAAAACACAGCTGAAAGCAGTGTTCAGCCTGTAACCATAATGGTATAACTGTATACAAACTGTACATCACAGCACAAAGCACTGTTCAGCCTGTAACCATAATGGTATAAATGTACACAAACTGTAAATCACAGCACAAAGCCCTGTTCAGCCTGTAACTATAGTGGTATAAATGTGTACAAATTGTAAATCGCATCTCACAGCACTGTCCAGCCTGTAATCATAATGGTATAAATGTGTAGAGACTGTAAATCACATCTCACAGCACTTTCCAGCCTGTAATCATAATGGTATAAATGTATACAAACTGTAAATCACAGCTCAAAGCATTGCTCAGCCTGCAACCATAATTGTATAAATGTGTAGAGACTGTAAGTCACAGCTCAAAGCACGGTTCAGCCTATAAACATAATGGTATAAATGTGTACAAACCTTAAATTACAACTCAAAGCACTGTTCACCCTGTAAACATAATGGTATAAATCCATACAAACTGTAAATAACAACTCAAACCTGTTCAGCCAGTAACCATAATGGTATAAATGTATACAACCTGTAAATCACAGCTCAAAGCAGTGTTCATCCTGTAACCATAATGGTATAAATGTGTACAAACTGTAAATCACAGCTCAAAGCACTGTTCAGCCTGTAACCATAATGGTATAAATGTGTACAGACTGTAAATCACAGCTCAAAGCACTGTTCAGCCTGTAACCATAATGGTATAAATGTGTACAAACTGTAAATCACAGCTCAAAGCACTGTTCAGTCTGAGCCATGTTGTGTCTTTCGGCTTTTCCCAGTTAGGGGTCACCACAGCGGAACTCCGGTCCGCTAATGATTGGCAGTAGATTTTTACGTGCTGAGTTGCCGACCCTGACGAATAACCTTCAGCGAAGGTATGCTAATTCACGCATGTCTCCACACAGAAGACGCTCTAGCTGAGAACTGAACAGGGCAATGTCTTTCTGTGAGGCGACAACGCTACCGCAGCACCACCACCGCATGTAGTCTGAACCATAATGGTATAAATTTATACAAGCTGTAACTTTACCTTGCCAGGGTCAATGTTTGCCCAGTGAGAGCATCATTATTAAGTGTTTGACAGAAATCTGTCAGTCATTTTAAGTTGCTTACTTATGATATGTAGATGATCACTGACTTGTTCCAAATCCAGGCAGTTTTTTTCTGATCTTAAGTGGGATTTTTCATTTACTACAGGAAGGAGTTGTTGCATTTGAACAATCTGTGTAAATATTCTGCATATCAAACCTGTTGTATGTGAATTCTAGTTGTATGGCCTCACTGTAGAGTCACAGCAATGAAGCATGGTACATACCTTTCATGTTATAAATCCTGTTAAGGTGTTATAAATAAGACGTTCTGTTTTAAGTCAGCTGGGATACATGACAAGACTTTGGAAGTAGTTTGCACCAAGTACCTCACTTAGTATCATAGTAGCAGTGGCCCCTGAGGTAGTACACATTCTATTGCTATCTTGAAGATCAGTAGGTGTTGGTTTCTGCTTTTACAGGTGCTCTGTGTATTTTATCTGGCCATTAGGACAGAGGATTAATGCTGTGAGCAATTAATAAACTGTGGGCAGATGATTAAGGCTGTGAGATGTTAACAAGCTGTGGGCAGAGGATTAAGACTGTGAGCTGTTAAGCTGTGGGCAGAGGATTAAAGCTGTGAGATGTTAAACTGCGGGCAGAGGATTAAGGCTGTGAGATGTTAACAAGCTGTGGGCAAAGGATTAAGGCTGTGAGCTGTTAAGCTGTGGGCAGAGGATTAAGGCTGTGAGCTGTTAAGCTGTGGGCAGAGGATTAAGGCTGTGAGCTATTAAGCTTCAATCAGAGGATTAAGGCTGTGAGCTGTTAAGCTGTGGGCAGAAGATCAAGGGTCTCGGCTATTAAGCTGCGGGCAGAGGATTAAGGCTGTGAGCTGTTAAGGTGCCTACAGAGGATTAAGGCTGTGAGCTGTTAAACTGTGGGCAGAGGATTAATGCTCTCGGCTATTAAGCTGCGGGCAGAGGATTAAGGCTGTGAGCTGTTAAGCTGTGGGCAGAGGATTAAGGCTGTGAGCTATTAAGCTGTGGGCAGAGGACTAAAGCTGTGGTCAGAGGATTAAGGTTGTGAGCTGTTAAGCTGTGGGCAGATGATTAAGTCTTTGAGCTATTAATAAGCTGCAGGCAGAGGATTAATGCTGTGAGCTATTAATAAGCTGCGGGCAGAGTATTGTGGCTGTGAGATGTTAAGCTGTGGGCAGAGGATTAAGGCTGTGAGCTGTTAACAAGCTTCATTCAGATGATTAAGGCTCTGAGCTATTAAGCTGTGGGCAGGGGGTTAAGGCTGTGAGCTGTTAAGCTGTGGGCAGAGGATTAAGGCTGTGAGCTATTAAGATGTGGACAGAGGATTAATGCTGTGAGCTATTAATAAGCTGTGGGCAGAGGATTAAGACCGTGAGATGTTAACAAGCTGTGGGCAGAGGATTAAGCCTGTGAGCTGTTAACAACTTCAGTCAGAGGATTAAGGCTCTGAGCTATTAATCTGTGGGCAGAGGATTAAGCTTGTGAGCTATTAACAAGCTGCAGGCAGAAGATTAAAGCTGTTAAGCTGTGGGCAGAGGATTAAGGCTGTGAGCTATTGTGAAGACTGGCAGAGATGGGTGAAGGCTGCCAGCCTAGCCAAATAGAATTTGATACATAATTCTGACATTAGTAAATATAAATTACAGGCTTGTGTCTTAAATGTAAAGAAATGTTGTTTCAGCAATGTAGCAACATTGCCATCTGCTGTAAGGAAAACTAAGCCAAGCATTTCAAATGTTATTTGAAATTAAAATTATGTTTTGTACATTCTTTGATCTCCAGCGCCTGGAGCTATTTGGTCTGGGCTATCGCATTCTTTCTATTGTTTTAACTTAAGGAATAATTACTGGAGTGTAGATGTGAAATGTCTTATATTGTTGTAGTGTCCTGAACAGGTGTTAGATTGTTAAATAATGTAGCCTATTGGCTTGGGAACTCCAGACTAAGTGTTAAAATGATATAATGTGCATACTGGGAAAGCATACTGGGAAAACCTAAGTGTCAAACATGATGTAATCTGGGAGGGCCCAGCAGAAATTTTAGTGATTTTAAAAAGTATTGCTCAGAGAGAGACTGTAAGCATTTTGATCTTGGACATGTAACTCAGCACTGCCTTGCTCTATGTACGTAAGTTACTTTAGAAGTATGTTTTCTTGTAGAAATAGCTAGGAGTATAAAGATTAGACTAAGTGCTTTTCTGTTATGTCAGAACTGTACTACGGAATTATTTTAAGTTTCTGTATGATCTCTGAACTCTCGAATAACACTGTGGTGTAGTATTGTCTTGTGTTTTTAGTATTTATTATTAAATATTTTAAAACCTTTTAACTGTGGCTCATTTGTGTAGAGATAAGTTAAGCTCTAGAGTACATTGCATATTTATAGAGTTTATTGTACAAGGCCACTCTAATAAGCCTTGACTGATTAGTCACACTTACCAATTGGATAATAATATTGCACAGTAATAATTGGACACCCTTTTAAGGGCCTTTGGGTAGCTGATAATTATTAGCTGGTGGTGGCAGTAATTAGTACCATATAGTCTGGGTGTAGGGGCACAGCTGGAAAATCTGTGTCAGCCTTTCCCAGGAGTGTCTGTGAAGTTGTATAAATACTTATATCAAAGTGTGTGTGTATGTGTGTCAGCTACTTGGGCATGGACACGAGGCACTGGATGGACAGAGATGGTATTGAAAGTTTTAACTTGCCAGCTAGGCTGAGATCTAGTCCCTATAGCTGTGCCAGTAAGGGGCCTGGGGAGCAAGGGAGCGACCAGCCCCGGACTGACTGTGATCTCTGTGTGCTCTTAAGGGAAATTGCACTTTACTGTGTGTATTTGTTATCCTTTCTCCTATATGAGACGTCCTCACCGGTGTTAGTGGTGAGGAATGGGGCTCCTTGATTGCTAGACCAGGGCACAGGTGTCACATGTGTTTGGCAGTGGTGGGATATCTACATCACATAATAATTAGTTGGCAAATACTAATTGGCTTGTAGTGGTGTGGGTAGAGTGAATCCTGTAGCTTATGTACAGTGATCTCTGAAGGCGTTTTGTACTCTAAAACAGCCACACAGTGAATATTCGGAGTTCAGATCACAGTTGTTTTATTTCTTTTGTTAACTTAGTCAGTCAGGGTGAGCAGGCAGCATGTCAGCAGAGGAGTTTGGAAAGCTGACAATGAGCCAGCTGGTGGAGATGTGCCAGGATGCGGGAATGATGCATGGAAACCTGACTAAGGAAGACCTGATTGCAGCCTTGGTTACAGCTGCATCTGAAAACAGCATCCAGGAGGACAGTCAGACTGGCAGTGGAGATACAATATCCTTAGAGAATGGACAGCTCAACCTTTCTGCGAAGGACAATCAGAATGGCAGCAGATATGCAATATCCTCAGAAAAGGGACAGCTCAACCTTTCTGCAGTGGACTTAAAAATCCAGCTGGAGCTAAAGAGACTTGAGTAGGAGGTCAGGCATTTGGAGATAGAAGCCGAAGAAAAGGAGCCTCAGAGGAGGCATGTGAGGGAAATGCTGACTCATCACCAGAGTCATGGAGGTAATGGGGAAGGGAGTAACTGGACCCCAGAAGTACAACAAGTCAGTAAATTTCTTCCACAATTTAAAGAGGGGGATCATTTTGATAGTTTCAATCATATGTTTGAGAGGGTATGCAAACAGTATATTGTTGACCAAAGGCTATGGGTACGGTTCCTGACCCCCTTACTCCATGGTAAAGCTGTAAATGCATTGGCTAAAATGTCTGACATTGCATGTTTTGATTATACTGCTGTAAAAAATGTCTTTTAGAATGTTTTAAGCTAACACCTGAAATGTATAGGAAAAAGTTTTGTGAGGATAGACGCAAGGCAGATGAAAGTGCATGTGAATATGTTGCTGAACTGAGCACTTATTTTCATAGCTGGCTGAGTGGATGTCAGGTCACCACTTTTGAAGGGCTGGCAGACCTTTTGGTGAGGGAACAAGCCCTTAGCACTTTGCCTGAGGACATCAGGATCTGGTTAGCTGATAGATGATGTGCTAGTTCAGATGAGTTGGGGAAGAAGGGAGACCTATACCTGGCCAGCAGGGCAGCCCTGCACAGGAAGGGGACCCCCAGTACTGCTCATGGGTCTAAAGGAACCCATGGTGGACAGCACAGACTGCCACAACAGAATCTGCCAGTAGCAGGGGAAGCCACTAGTCCAGGTACACGTCCAGGAGCTAGGGTAAATGTTTTAAATGCAACCAGTGGGGTCATGTGGCATACAGGTGTCCACAGAGGCAAGGTGGGGAACCAAAGGTGAGGGAGCCAGTAAGTGGGAAAGACAAAATGCCAATAATAGGTTGTCTTGAAACAACAGGGGTACTAAACTACAGTCGTGCAGATGTCCTGAGAGGGAAGGATTTGAATGAGGCAGTACCATGTACTTATGCAGTTACACGCAGTCAGGCTAGGAGACAAGCATGTGGGTCTGGTAGCCTGGGAGAGACCCAGACAGGCTGCATACTTGCAGCCAGGACTGGTGAGGTGGTTACTTCAGGGAGTGAGGTACGCTGTAGCAGTGAGACTGAAGGTGAGCCACAGCTGCTTGTGGGTACTGATGTTCCCTTGGACAGGGTAACTGCAAAGGTAGAGGTGAGTAGTAGTACCCAAGCTGACAGTGAGGCACCGCTATTAGAGGATGCCAGACTTCCTGTGGAAGGGGAGCTGGGAAGGGTTACAAGGAGAGAGTTGAGGCAGGCTCAGCTCTCAGACCCTACATTGCAAGGCCTGAGGCAGGTAGCTAGGGAGGCACCTGATTCTCAAGGGAAGGGGAAATCTGTATACTGGGACAAAGGCTTACTATATGTATAGAGTGGACCCCTGAGGGAGGGCTATCGGGTGAGAGAGTACAGCCGTTGGTAGTGCCTAGAGCCTACCATCTGGCACTTCTAGCCATAGCCCATGATCTTTTCTTTGTAGGTCATATGGGCAAAAAACGTACAAAGAGGCATCTTATGCAGAACCTCTATTGACCTGAAATTTCCAGAGATGTAACAGGGTACTGCAGGATCTGTGAGCAATGCCAAAAGGTAGGCAAGGCAGGAGACAAGGTGAGAGCTCCTTTGATACCTTTGCCTGTGACTGAGGAGCCATTTCAGAGGGTTGCTATGGATATTGTGGGTCCTCTGAGTACCCCAAGCTGCACAGGGCAAAAGTATATCCTAGTGGTAGTGGATTTTGCTACACAATACCCTGAGGCAGCGGCTTTGTCCTCCATTGAGCCAGAGAAGGTGGCAAATGCTTTGTTAGAGATTTTCAGCAGGGTAGGTTTTCCAAAAGAAATGCTGACTGACTGAGGTGCCAGTTTCATGTCAGACCTGCTAGCTTGTCTGTGGAAGTCCTGTGGGGTGAAGTACATGAAGACCACTCCCTACCATCCTCAGACTAACAGTCTTGTTGAGAGGTTAAACTCTACAATCAAGCCCATGCTATGGGCATTTGCAGATCAGTTTAAGAGGGAGTGGGACAAATATTTGCCCTGTGTGTTTGCTTACAGAGAGGTTCCCCAGGAATCCACAGGTTTTTCACCCTTTGAGTTGCTGTATGGGCATGGGGTGAGGGGACCTCTAGATTTAATTCAAGATGAGTGGGAAGGTGAGTGTGAGACTCACAAGGAGTCTGTTGTGGCATACGTCCTAAACCTCAGAATTAGGCTCAGGGAACTCATGGGCTTGGCCCATGAGAACCTGGCAGAAGCCCAACAGAAAAAGGTGTGGTATGACAGGAATGCTTGAGCTAGAGAGTATGCTGTGGGGCAGCAGGTAATGGTTCTCATTCCTGTCAGACACAACAAGCTGCAAGCAACTTGGGAGGGTCCCTACAAGGTGGTAAGAAAGGTAAGTGATGTCAACTACATGGTGGAACTGCTAAGCAGACGGCAGGGGCACAAACTGTACCATGTTTACATGATGAAATCTTACCATGATAGGGAGGCCCTTGTGCTGAACATTTGCAGTGGATTGCAGGAGGAGTCTGAGGGAGATCTGGGGACTGATCTCCTCAGTGAGGCTTGGGCTGACACCTCCGTGGAAGGGGTAGCAGTATCCTAGCAGCTATCTTCTACCCAGGTTTGAGAAATTCGAGCAGTATTGCAGGAATTTGAGGACACGCTCACTGGGAAACCAGGGTTCACCCACCTGGTGCAGCACCAGGTGGATACAGAACCCCAAAGGCCTATTAGGCAGGCCCCTTATAGGGGCAATCCACTGTACCTACATGAGATGTTGGAACTAGGGGTGATTCAAGAGTCCAACAGTCCCTGGGCCTCCCCAGTGGTGCTGGTGCCAAAGAAGGATGGCAGCACAGGTTCTGTGTGGACTACAGCAAATTAAATAGTCACACAGAGTTGGATGTTTACCCCATGGCTAGTACAGATGAGGCCCTAGAGCAGCTGGGTGGGGCTAAGTATCTTACAACCATTGATCTTACCAAGGGTTATTGGCAGGTGCCCTTGACTCCCGGTGCTAGAGAGAAGTCAGCCTTTGTGACTCATTTTGGCTTGTATGAGTTCACAAAGATGCCCTTTGGGATAAAGAATTCCCCAGCAACTTTCCAGAGGCTGGTAGATAATATCCTGGCAGGAGCAGGAGGGTTTGCCCTTGCTTACCTAGATGATATTGCCATCTACAGACATTCCTGGCCAGAGCACCTTCAGCATGTCAGGGAGGTGTTGGGCAGACTACAGAGGACAGGGTTGACCATTAAGCTGAGCAAATGTCAGGTGGGTATGGCAGAAGTCTCCTACCTAGGACATAGAATGGGGAGTGGTAAGATAAGGCCAGAACCTGCCAAAGTGGAAGCTATTCAGGCATGGCCTGCACCTGTTATGAAAAAGCAGGTGAGGGTATTGTTAGGGATAGCAGGGTACTACAGAAAGTTTATCCCCATTTATAGTACCATAGCTGCTTCCCTCACAGACCTGACAAGAAAGAACAGGTCAGATAAGGTACTGCGGACCCCAGCATGTGAGCAGGCATTCCAGAAGCTTCAAGGAGCTTTGGGAGGACCCCCTGTATTAGCCAGTCCAGATTACAGCAAATAATTTGTTGTGTGAGTGCATGCTTCGAACCATGGGGTGGGGGTTGTACTTAGCCAGATTTCTTCAGCAGGAGAAGGGCACCCAGTGGTTTATCTCAGTCATGGGGACCCAGGGAGGAATGCTATGCAGCTGAAGAAAAGGAATGTCTAGCCATAGTGTGGGCACTGCAAAAACCTCAGCCTTATCTGTTTGGAGGAAAATTCACTGTAATGACAGATCACAACCCTCTAATATGGTTAAACATAGCCAGTCAACAAAATGCCAAGTTGCTTAGATAGAGCCTGGGGTTGCAAGCATATGATATGTCAGTATAGCACCGCAGTGAGATTAGCAATGCCAATGCAGATGGGCTCTCAAGACAGGGAATGAGATGAGGTACACTAGACCTAACTCTCAAG
>NC_056739.1:1501689594-1501724692 GCF_019279795.1 Protopterus annectens
GTCCTGGATTGATACTCAACTGATCTCTAAATCATTGTAACTCTTGTTTGATGAAGGGCAGCACCGGCAACTGGGATTCCAGGGAATGAAGTTGCTGCATCCAACAGTTTCAGACATGTAATTCAAATTTTTCTCATATGAAGATGGGTCAGTGAAAAATGTGTATTATGGATGTCATTAGTCCAAAAAATTCTAGGAATTCTCTAGCTGAGGTGACATTCCACTGGGAGAACTATAGAAACAATTTTTAGTCTGAAAGGACCTTGTGTTCAGGCAGAAAAGCCAGACTGTTAATGAAGTCAATTAAGCATCCCAGTAATATAATTCTTTATGAGGGTGGCAAACAGGAATTTAGGAGGTTCAACCCAAACCCCAGATGGATAAGTCAGGATAAGCCCTTCTCTAGGAATTCCATATACCTGGATGGAAATAATGCACAGAGCAGGAAGTTGTCAGAGTACGGAAAGAAGTGAATGCCCAAAGTCTGACAGTGGGCCAGTATGGTAGCAATGCATTTGGTAAACACAAAATCGCCACCGACTCTAAAGACAACCACAAAGCATTCTATAGCTATGTCAAGAATCTCAATGGCAACACTCAGATCTGCTCTGAGTTACAGCACAATGGCAGTAAATATACAGAACCAACTGATATTGCCAACATCCTGGCAGATAGGTTCAGTGCTAACTTTACCCCCCTGTCATCCCCTAAAGGGCCCATCTCTATACTGGAAGAATGCAAAGTTCCTGTAATCACAGCTGCACAGGTAAAAAACACACTATCCAAAGCCAAGAACACAGCATCCATGGGACCCGACGACATCCCAGGCTGTGTTCTACATGAACTACAGAACGAACTGGCACCCCACCTAAGTACCATGTTCAATCATAGCCTCACCTCAGGCTATGTGCCCACTGAATGGCGCACAGCGACAGTTATCCCACTCCACAAAGGGGGAGCCACCACAGACCCCGGAAACTACCGCCCCATTATCCTAACGAGCCTGGTCTGCAAGGCTATGGAACGTATCATCATGGAACTTATAAACAATGACATTGGTAATCTCCATACTCAGGACCCCACCCAGTTTAGGTTTGTAAAAGGCAGATCATGTCTCCTAAACCTGATAGACTTCTTTGAAGCAGTCACCAAAGCCGTAGATGAGGGTAAGGTGGTTCACACAGCCTATCTAGATCTCGCCAAGGCTTTCAACACCATCCCCCACTCTGGAATTATAGATAAACTCACTAAACTAGGTATAAATCCCTATTTCACAAGATGGGTTGCCAACTGGCTCACTGACAGAACCCACACTGTAAAAGTAGCAGACTCCAAATCCAACTTCAGACCAGTGACACGTGGAGTACCACAGGGTTCAGTCCTGGGTCCTCTCCTGTTTGGTATTTACTTCTCTGAAGTACAGGCCAACACAGAAGGTCTTTGGCTAATGAAGTTCGCAGATGACTGCAAACTAGGAGCCATAATCAAAACTCCAAAAGATGTGGACATCCTACTAAAAGGCCTCGCTGAGACAGATGCCTGGTGTTAAAGCCTTGGCCTCAAGCTCAATGCCAAAAAGTGCATTGTCATCCCTTTTGGTAAAAACTCAGTACCTATGAACTACCACATAGATGGTAGTCTACTTAACACCAAAAGTGTGATAAGAGACCTTGGGACACAGGTGGGCAGTAGTCTCTCCTTTGATAATCACATCGCCACAGTAGTCAGGAAATACTTTTACGTGGCACACCTCATCACAAAAGGTTTCTCATCCAGGAAAAAGAGGTCATTGTTCCCCTCTACTCGTCACTCATTAGACCCATTATAGAGTACAATGCCCATTTTGGTATGTACCTCACAAGACATCTACAACTGGAAAGGCCACAGAAATACCTCACAAAGAGGATTACCGGCCTCAAGGAGAAGCCCTATGCAGACCGTCTAAAAACTGCAGCTTTACTCCGTTGCATATCGCCTACTCAGAGGCGATCTCTGCCTAACACACAAAGCTATGTCAAACCCAGAGCTTTTACACATGCTCCACTTAAAGAAATCCCAATCCCTACGAGCTATACACTATAGGGTCCTAAACCATGTCACCAAAATAAACCGAACATGGAGGGATAGATTCCTGTCCCAGAGACTTCCCATACTCTGGAACAAACTACCTAGCTATATCAAACAAAGCTCCTCATTAGCACTCTTCAAGAAAAATCTTGATGATTGGATGGGAGATAGGAAATTCACTCCAGGGATCACTTCTGTGGCTCAGCTCGACAGTGGCACAGGAAAATAATTTTCTTGGGTGGCGAAAGCCAGGGTACCTTTGGCTAGGCTTATATAGGCCCTAGGGCCAATAGCCTAGTACCTACCTATGAACCTATGTTGCAGTGTACAGCCCAAAGGGCAATATAGAAAACTGACAGTATGAACTAGACAAAACAAATATCAGCTATCCCCTGAAGCTGTGAGCCATGGTGATATGAAGAAAGGCATCCATCATGACAGGGTCACCATGAAGCAGTGGTCCAGAAACACAGAAAGCAATGTCTGCAGGATAAGCATCTTCAACTTGGGGATGTTGACAAATGTAATCAAAAATGAAAGGTCCCACACCAATCTCTATGACGGCTCTTATTGGGGAATGAAGAAAACACAAGAGAAGAAATCTCTTACTCGCTATGAAAAGGGACCAGTTCTATGACCCAGAGTCCAACATTTGCTGGAAAATAAAATGGGTGTAAGTCTGGTCGGACAGATAAGGGGACCCCCATCCCAAAATTGGAGGAAGATATTTACATTTCTATCTGAAACCCCTGTCAACATTGTATGCAAACATTTGTCAGAAACCACTGAAGGCTAGACCACCTTGTTGAGAGGTAACTTTTGAGACAAAGAACTCGATGGAGGACTTGATAAAGATGGTTGCAGTGCCTCAACACAGTCATAATCTGGAAGGATGGTGTGATGTCCCTCTTCTGGGTCAGTAATCAAGGAGCCTGAATCCTCACCACTGACACCTGTGGGGAACATTTACTGAGTGAAAAATAGATATACACACAGTAATTCCAGATGCAGCTCTCTACACCAAGCACATTTTCCCTGAAGAGCACACAGGGAACACACACAGTCCAGTGGGTGGTCCCCCCTTGTCTCTCCAGACCTCCACTAAGACTCCCCACTGACACAGCTATACAGTTTAGTCCTTAGCTGGGGTTGCAAGCCAAGTCCTCAAACACCCTCTCTGTGAAGTCAGTGCTTTGTGTCCCTGTTGTAAGTACCTGACATACACACACACAGAAATTTGATTCTCACACACACACACACACACACACACACACACACACACACACACACACATGGGAAAGACTGGTATAGACTCACCTGGTGTGCCACCTTCACCCAAACTATAAGGTAGTTTCATTGCCACCAGAACCCCTGACAACTACTTTAAGGTTCTTACAAGGGTTTCCAATTATACTGTGTACAATACTAATACAAATTGTAGTCTAACCAACAGCAAGGCTTTCAGGAGTGGCCACAGGGTCACTAATTAAATATAGTACTCTCAATGGTTAAAATAGTCTCTAAAAGATCAGCCACAATGTAAAGTTTAAATATATTTAATAATAAATAATAAAAAACATGAATATTTAATATCTATTTACAATAAACACCATAGTTTCAATCAAAGGAAATATTAACAGGTGGACAGGTTCACAGTTACAGAAAAACAATACTTACCAATCTCACTGTATTTTCCTATCTGATCTAAAGATTTATTATTCCCTGGTTACTTAATAAAGCATGGCAAGATGAAGTGGATGACAGATCCTTCTTTGTCATGTTGGCTATGGGACTTCTGTCTCATCTATTATTAAAACACCATTTCAGTGCTGGATTACATAATGATATCACACATACATCTGGTCATCTGGCTTCAGGTTCCCATACTATCCCCTTTACTAGAAACTGAACTAGAATCTTGCACATATGTATTACCATACACACAGACAGAGCTTTGCTAAAAAGCATCTGGAAGCCATAAAACTATTTCAGTTTCCTTTTATTGCCTTGGACTTTGTTCAGCTGGGACTACTATTGGTTAGGCCTCTAAAAATTATCTTGCTTAAAGGAGAACTAAGGATCTGATTAACTGCCACACCACACACATAAGCAGACTCAAAAGGAGCATCGCTATTCCTTCTTTAGCTCTTCAGAAAATTTCTTGGGAGCTCAACCTCCTAAACACCACTGATAATGTTGCATTTCTAGAAATAGTACCAGCATCCTCCAAGGCACTTTTTAGAACATGTTTTAACACCTGAGAAACATAGGAAAAACTTATTTAACACAGACCTGTTGCTCTGCAAGCACTGATGCACCAGACTTGTCTAAACTGTACATCACAAACTTCCACAGAAATCCACTACTAGCCAAACAATTTAACATCTACCTTGCTAGATTTTGCCAGTTCCACTGCTTGAGATTCTAGCCACTTGCCTAGTTAATCTTGGACTAGGTAAAAAGACATGGCCTTCTTATTTGTAATGGACACTGAAACATGACCAGCAGATAAAAATTGCTTATAGGCCTGGTTAGGCTGGGCATACCCTAAAATTCTGAAACTCATTCTTAGGCAAAGCCGCAAAAAACAGAGGAGAACTACAAGCTTTATAGAAGACATCCCCCAACACTGGGATCAAAGGAGGGAAAATAAAACATTTGTTTGTGTCCCTGTTTCTGCTCGTCAGAGGACACCAACTGATCCAGAGAGAGGTCAGAGTCCTCAAATACAGGATCCCCTTCAAAAAGGAGATTCTTAGCAGACTGACCAAGTGTAGAAGTGCCGGAGTTTCTATAACCCACATATACAACCCATAACCCTGAGGTATGAATTTATCCATAGCCACCATCAGAAGTGGAAAATTAGAGGCTACTGTCTCACTGCCTGGAGGGTCTTCTGTCTCTTTTTAGGATACACTACACTAGTGGGAGAATCACTGGGGGGTATGAAAAATGACAAAAGACCCTGCAACTAAGAAGTACGTCTCTCAGAAACCTGAAAAGGCAATGGTATGGCCCCTATGGGCGTGCCTAAGCCTTGTGTCATGCACAACTGTGATACTGCAACCACCACAGGAGACCTACAGGTAGCATAAGGCAAGAGGTCCAATAACCTGCCCAAAGCTAAGGCTACCATTGAATCAAAAGCCATAGATGGAGACTTTTTCTTTCACCAAACCATGACCAAAACACAAAGGTGGAGGAGTGTCCATATTCACCAAGGATATTCACACCTCCAGGCTAGTTGCCCAACACAATGCATCTGAAATTCTCCAGGTGCAACTAACATTAGATAAGACTGTAATCCAAATTGTAGCTTGCTACAGATCCCCCACCATGCCCCAAGATTCTCACTACACCTTTCTAAACATACTGGAAAATATTAAGATACAACCAAACACCCTAATACTGGGTGATTTCAACTACCTTGCCATTAAATGGAAAAACTACTCGGGTACCAACACCTTTTCCTAATGGTTCTTGGAATTCATAAATTCCAATGCCCTGGATCAACTAATCCATTGACCCACCGGGGGCTCCAATATCCTAGACCTTGTCATTACCTACATGGGAGATAGATGCTCCACACCAGTGGTCACCCCCTCATTGGTCAGGTCTGACCATAAGCAAATCACCCTTGACATCCACATCCCCCCCCGTAAGGAAACCTCCATAAAAAAACTTCTATAAAGCCAACTTCATGCTACTCAAGTCAGAAATGACAGACTTCATGACACCCATGCAGACGGGATCTGAAAGTTTGACTGCTGAATCCTACACTAAGGCACTGTATGAGCACATCCACTTGTGCATGAATCGTGCCATTCCAAATAGAACTAAGACACTCTCCTCCAAAAAAGAAGCCAATCAGGTGGTCCCCTGCCATAAACAAACTATACAACAGAAGGAAGAAACTATTGCAGAAAAGAGGAAAATCCCAGGATGCAAAAAACTCCCTTACCAGCCTCAGTAAGAAGCTGAGATCCCTCATAAAATCCTCCAAAGCTAGTTACGAAAATAAAATTGCCAAAGATTCCAAAGACAACCACAAGGCATTCTATACGTATGTCAAGAATCTAAATGGCAATGCTCAGATCTGCTCTGAGCTACAACAGAATGGCATTAAATACACTGATCCCAAGGATATTACCAATATCCTGGCAGGTCAATTTAGCGCCAACTTCACCCCCTAAAGGGCCCACCTCAATACCAAAAGATTGCCAAATGCTGGTAATTACGGCCACACAGGTAGAAACCACACTCTCCAAAGCTAAGACTACAGCATTCATGGGACCAGATGACATCTCGGGCTGTGTACTACTTGAACTACAAAATGAATTGGCACCTCACCTAAGTGTCATGTTTAATCATAGCCTCACCTCAGGCTTTGTGCCCACTGAGTGGTGCATAGCTATAGTTATCCCACTCCACAAGGGGGGATCCACCTTGGATCCCAGGAACTACAGTCCCATCAGTCTGATGAGCCTGATCTGCAAGGGCATGGAACACATTATCATGGAACTTATAAACAAAGACATTGGCAATCTTCAAACACTGGACCCCATCCACCCAGTTTCGGTTCATGAAGGGCCGATCTTGTCTCCTAAACCTGACTGACTTCTTCAAATCAGTCTCCAGAGCAGTGGGAGAGGGTAAGGTGGTCCACACAGCCTATCTGGACCTCACCAAGGCCTTTGACACCATCCCCCACTCTGGAATCATAGATAAACTTACTAAGCTGGGAATAAATCCCTACGTCACTCGATGGGTTGTCAACTGGCTTACTGACAGAACCCAGACTGTAAAAGTAGCAGACTCCAAATTCAGCTCCAGACAACTGACAAGAGGAGTACCTCAGGGTTCAGTCCTGGGACCGCTCTTGTTTGGCATCTACTTCTCTGAAGTACAGGCCAACACTAAGGGATACTGGCTAACAAAGTTCGCAGATGACTGCAAACTGGGAGCCATTACTGAATACCCAAATGATGTGGATATTCTATAAAAGGGCCTTACAGAAACAGATGCTTGGTGCCAGAGCCATGGGCTCAAGCTTAATGCCAAGAAATGTATAGTTATCCCCTTTGGGAAAAACCATGTACCCATGAACTATCACATAGGTGGCACTACACTAAACACAGAAAGTGTGATGAGAGACTTAGGGACACAGGTGGACAGTGGTCTCAGTCGATAACCACATCGCCACAACAATCAGGAAATCCTTCTATGTGGCACACCTCATCACTAAGGGCTTTTCATCCAGAAAAAAGGAGGTCATTAACCCACTGTACTCATCCCTCATTAGACCCCTTATAGAGTACAACGCCCTGTTTAGTATGTACCTCAGAAGACATCTGCAACAGCTGGAAAGGCCGCAGAAATACCTCGCTAAAAGAATCACTGGCCTACAGCAGATGCCCTATGCTGACCATCTAAAAAAACTCCAGCTATAGTCTGTGGCATATCATCTACTCAGAGGTGATCTCTGCTTAACATACAAGGCCATGTCAAATCCTGCGCTGTTGGACATGCTCCACTTAAAGTAATCCCAATTCCTCAGAGCCACACGCTCCAGGGATCTAAACTTTGTCATCACAATGAACAAAACATGCTGGAGGGATAGGTTCCATTCCCAGAGACTCCCCATACTCTGGAATAGACTGCCCATACATGTCAAGCAGACCGCCTCCTTGGTCCTCTTCAAAAGGAACCTTGACGATTGGATGGGAGATAGGAAATTCACCCCAGGGATCATGTCAGTCACCCTGCTAGACATGGGTCCAGGGAAGTAAATATTGTGGGAAGAAATATCCAGGGAATTGTTATGGCTAGGGTTGTATAGGCCCTAGGGCCGATAGCCTAGTACCAACTTATAAACCTTTCATTTTTAAGTGCAGATAGGAAAGGTGGGGGGGGTCTGATTCATGAAGTCAAGGAACAAGAATCCAGACAGCTCAACACCAAATACTGGCTGCACAGTTAGCCCAGTAAGAAGACAAACGATAGATGGTCTTCCTCTAAATAGCAATCTAATAACCATTTCTGTAGGGATACTCATCTGAACACTGCTCTGTGAAAAATTGTATTTTCAGAGTATAGTTTATAGCACAAAATACATGCACGCAACACCCCTGATTTTGTATAAAAAAGTCTAGTTTTAGACCAAATGAATGGATACAGCCTAAAATTTTATTAGGCAAGAAATAAATCATTTACTGATTAAAAATTCCTGTCTGAAATGCTCAACAGAAAACAGAGCCAAAAACAATCTGATGTCTATTTCTGCAGGAGTTAATATTCTAAAGACTGCACAAAATAAAATGACAGTCTCAGTGAAAGTTACAAGCACAAAAGTCTCCTAATTTTGTTAAAAAGACTAGTTTTACTCAAAATAAATGGGTACAGACAAAAACATTAAACAAGAAATGTCATAAATTAATGTAACATTCCTGTCAGAAATGTACAAAGTACCAAATAGTGCAAAAATCACAATTTAAATGAAAAAAAATAGTTTAAACTGCTCAAATCCAAGGCAATCACCTCAATCATAATTCCAAAGAAAAAATGCAATATCAGCAAGTTTTCCTTTCAAAACTTCCAAATGAAACTTTTAATCAGTAAGTCTTAGTCTGCTTGTCAAAGTAAAAACAGAAGCTTACGCAATATTTCTAATCAGAAAAAAAAATCAAAGCAACAGAATACACTAAAGTACTGACAGAAGAGAAAGAGAGAAGGAATTAAAAAAGGGAGTCTATTTGTGCTCTGCAGCTGAAATCACCTAGTTTGAAAGAAACAAAATCCCAAGAGATCTTTTTCTGACTGTAGCACAAAACAAAGGACCCAGTCCGAATATGAAGAGCTGTGGTGGTTATACAAGGTTATTGGTCCTTCTCACTCACAGATAAGCAATAGTTGGAAGTTATAAGCTTTGACAACAATGCCACCAGGAGGGTATCAGGGCACTACTACTCATAAACCAGCACGGCAGTTTGCTTGTTGAACATGGAAGGGGGGACTGGAGCAGAAACATTATGTCATTAAATGTAACACTACAGCAACAAACTGAACCAGAAAATAACTTTGCCACTCAGAAAAACACTGAAAACCTGAGGTGCAATACCATTATTCAAGTGTCTGCTCAGCAACACTGAACAGAGTATCATGTTAAGTACTGGGCTGAGATGCACTGAAGTACTACAGTACCAATGCAGCCTGGAAGGATATCCTATTACACAAGTACTGAAGTACTACAGTACCCATGCAGCTTGGAAGGATACCTTAATTACACATGCACTGAAGTACTGCAGTACCCATGCAGCCTAGAAGGATACACTATTACACATGCACTGAAGTACTACAGTACCTGTGCAGCCTGGAAGGATGCCCTACTGCACATGCACTGAAGTACTACAGTACCCATGCAGCCTGGAAGGATGCCCTACTGCACATGCACTGAAGTACTACAGTACCCATGCAGCCTGGAAGGATATCCTATTACAGATGCTCTCCAAAACAACTGGTATGCACATGGTATTCAGAGGATATATCACCACAGGAACTGGTACCAAACAAAAAGTGCCCAATTCATATTATGTTTATGTGCCTTTGTTTTAAAGCACTCTACTTCCTCTTTCTTAAAACCCCCCTCCTAAATAGTGATGCAAGGGTTTAGGAACTGTGGCAGTCCAAGTCCTATACTTCACAATGTCTTCCTCTGGTTGATAGTAGTTATCAGAGATGCATTCTCAAGGACGGAGTATCAGTAGTACAAATAGTAAGTCAAACTTATTATTTATTTATTTTTATTTTACATTTGTTGACCGGGCTAGTCCAGCTGGATATATGTCCATTTTCAGTAGAGGCCCGGGGAGATGAGCTCCGAAATTAAAAATTATGATACTAAATGAAATCCCATTAAAGAAATACATGTAAAGTAACCAGATAAAATTAAGACATTGTAACTAGTGACATAGTTATAAGATATAAACATGCAGTAGTTAGAAAATAAACGAACAAAATGTTGTAACACATGACATACATGGAGAATACTATCAAATGTACAGAGAGTAGGGATACAGGAAAGTAAGAAGATGTAAGTACACTTTTTTTTTTTTTTAATAGATAGTAAGGAGGAGTGATAGATCAGTGGATGCCAAAATGACATAGATTTTGGGTACTACAGATAAGTATAGTCGGGGGTCAAGAAAATAAAGTTAGTCAGGATTAGTACAGGGGCACAGCCATTGTGTTTTAAGGTATAGCTTGAGTTTCTTTTTAAAGAGAGATTTTGAGGGAATAGTAGAAAGTTCAGAGGGAAGCAGGTTCCAATCTTTTCCAACAGTGTTAGAGAAAAGGGAATCTCCGGCCTTGTTTGCTTTGTCAGTATCTGCAAGAAGTTTGTGTGCAGATCTTAGGGACTTTAGGTTATGGTAGGGGTGAATAAGAGTAGATAGTATAGGTGTTTTGTCAGGTTGATAAAGAATTTGATGGGCTATGCCTAGTTGATTCATTTTTAGTTGCACCAAGGAAAAAGTACAGTTGTGTACTCTTACCATAAATGTAGATATTCAAGTGTATTCACTGCTGCTGTCTTCACTTGTGGGTTTTCCCTGCTGGGCAGCCCTCGGCAGGCCCGAATACCAGAATAAAGATCTTCCCTCCTGCGTTGGCTGCTGATTGGCAGGGACTGAAGTCAGGTCATCAGTGGTATAAAGCAGGGCAACAAATACCATCACATCAGTTTTTTCTTGCCCTAACCTATAGGAGCCCAGCCCAGAAGGCCTGAGGAAGGCTAACCTGTGGTATGGCCATAGGTATAGACAGGTGTGACGGAAACAGAGAGAGAGAGAGAGAGAGAGACAGAGAGAGAGAGAGAGTCAGACAGACAGACAGAGAGAGAGAGAGACAGAGAGACAGAGAGAGAGAGAAGGATAACCAGGACTGCAACAGTGAATACACTCGAACATCTACATTTATGTTGTGTACACAACTGCACTATGTTCTTTGTGTTTTGCTGTTGCAGTCATCACTTGTGGGAAGATTCCCAAAGCTGAAGGTAGGGTGGATGGTAGAAGCGGAAGGAAAAGAGGAACAGGGAAGCCCTGCTCTAAGTAGGGCCCAGCATTCCCAAAGCTGAAGGTAGGGTGGATGGTAGAAGGGAAGGAAAAGAGGAACAGGGAAGCCCTGCTCTAAGTACGGCCCAGCATTCCCAAAGCTGAAGGTAGGGTGGATGGTAGAAGGGGAAGGAAAAGAGGAACAGGGAAGCCCTGCTCTAAGTATGGCCCAGCATTCCCAAAGCTGAAGGTAGGGTGGATGGTAGAAGGGAAGGAAAAGAGGAACAGGGAAGCCCTGCTCTAAGCAGGGCCCAGCATACCCTGCAGGACTGCAGAGGTAAAGCCAGCAAGGCTTTTGGAGAAAAGAAGCAAATGGTAGTGTTTGGTGAGGCTGTGGACAGAAGTCCAAGTGGCAGCTTCTAGGATGTCTTTTGTAGGGACCCCCCTGAGGAAAGCAGTGGAAGTATATGCTGCCCTATTGGAATGGTTTTGAACAGGCTTGGGAGGAATTTTTCCATGGAAGTGGTAGCAGAAATGGATACAATTGGATATCCATTTAAAAATGGTCTGCTTGGAGATAGGTTTCCCCTCTGCCCCTGGGGCGAAGCTGGTCAGTCTTTCTGACAGGCTTGGTTCTACCCAGATAGTATCTGAGTTGTCTGTGCACATCCAGTGAATGGAGGATTCTTTCCTCCCTATTCTTAGGGTTAGGAAAGAAGGTGGGGAGATGAATAGCCTGATTGAGAGTTATGTCAGACACCATCTTAGGCATGAAAGACGAGTTAGTTCTAATAGACAACCTGTCTGCATGGAAGATAATGAAGGGTTCAATGGCCATGAGCGCCTGCAGCTCGGAAGCCCTCCTAGCTGAGGTGATGGCCACCAGGAAGGCGGTCTTCCAAGAGAGGTGTTTCAGTTCTGCTGAGGCAGCTGGCTCACAGGGAGGTAAGGTCAATTCTTCCAAGACATTGTTCAGGTCCCAGGCATGTGTAAGAGGTCTCCTAGGTGGCCTGATGCGAGATACCCCTCTAAGAAATTGTTTTAACAGGGGGTGGGAGAACAAGGGCTGCTCAGTATAGGAATGGGCAGAGATAGTTGAGGCATGGATTTTGCCGGACAAGTAAGATATCCCTTTTTGTAGTAGCTCTGCCAGATAGTCTAGACTCAGACAGCGGCACGGGGGCTGCTTGTCCCCTTAGATTGACACCAGGCATTGAATCTTTTCTATTTTGCAGAATATGATTTCCTGGTGCTTGGCCTCCTTAATGATATCCAGGACCTGCTTACTCTACAGTTGGTTATTATCTGCCTTTGGGGTATAAGCCATGCGGATAGGTTGAAAGTTTGCAGGTTGGGGTGCAGTACTGTCCCTTTTTCTTGGGTTAGGAGTCCTTCTTTGAGAGGCAGGTTCCTGGGCAGCTCTTTGGTAAGGCTGAGTAGCAGGGGGTACCAAAGTTGCCTGGGCCAATTGGAAGCAATTAGAATAACTCTTGGCCCTTCCTCTCTGATCTTTAGGAGCACCCTTGGGATCATTGGCGGGGGGGGGGGGCGTAGACAAACAGGTTGTCCCAATGGAAGGAGACAGCATCCACCTTCTAGGCTTTTGGGTGAAACTCCTTGGTGCAGAACTGGTTTAACTGTCTCTTCTGTACGGATACAAAGAGGTCTACTTCTGGTGTCCCCCAAGGTTGGGTGATTGAAAGGAAGGTCTACCTCTGAAGTTGCCATTCGTGGGGTCCAGGACACTAATGCTGAGGTGGTCTGCTAGGGTATTGTGCTCCCCTGGGATATACTGGGCTATCAGGTGAAGGTCCATCATTGAGGCAGTCTGTCAGAGAAGCATGGTTAGACAGCAAAGCAGGTAGGAGTGTGCCCCCCCCCGCTTGTTGATGTACCACATGACTGTGGCATTGTCTGTTTTGATGAGGAGCACCCCCTAGAATCAGGAGGCTCTTGAAGGCTGTGATAGCCTTGACTACTGCCATCATTTCCTTTAGGTTGATGTGTAGGTCTAGGTCCATGAGGTCCCAAGTGCCTTGGGTGCACATGTCTCCTATGTGTGCCCCCAGGCTTTGTCTGAGGCATCAGTGGTGATAGTCTGGCCATGGTGAAGAATTAGTTCCTATGCAGCTGCAGTCATTCTTCACCCGTCTGCCTTGTATAACACATGGACAAGAATTTTCCTCCTCATTCCATTTGCAGCGGTTAGCGTTGCTGCCTCACAGCAAGAGATTCTCCGGTTTGATTCTTGGTTGGGGTGCCTTCTGTGCGGAGTCTGCATGTCCTCTCTGTAGTCACGTGGGTTTCCTCCAGGTGCTCCAGTTTCCTCCCACATCCCAAAGACATGCCTGTAGGTGAGCTGGATATTCTATGGCCCTAGGTGTGAGTGCGTGCCTGTGTGTGCCTTCTGTGGAAGGTTGGGTGCCAGGCTGGCAATTTGACACTGTAAAACTCCACTGCCAATCATGAGTGGACAAGTGATCTGCTGTGGTGAGCCCTAACCAGGGAAAAAGCCATAAGAAGAAAAAAATTCCAATTAACAAGAAAGGCACATTTAGCCTCTACAAAGTGGAAAAGTAGATAGCAACACTGTCTTAAAGCTAGACAGTAAACAAACCACTGACAGCACTGGGGACTGGGCAGTTAAAAAGTAAGAGTACATAGCTGACATATCCTGCCAGACAGCTATTATATCCACACTGTACCTTAGAAGAAAGATCCTGAAGTCATTACTGCTTGATGTATATTTATAATTTAAAAAGTGTGTGTTTACTAACGGTACATTAATTTAGAATTAATTTTATTCATCACAGAGCACAATACTGAGGCTCATTATGATGAGCCAACATAAAAAATCCATTATGCTGTGCACAATATAAATAGAGAAATACAAAACTGGAAATTATCAGGTAAAACAAAATTTCTGCAGTCACATCACTTTACTTACATACACCAGCTCTGAGACTGGCAGTCTCCTGAGAGCACAGAACTGCTCAGAAAACCATGTCCTATCATATACTAAACAGAAAAATTTATATAACAAAAACAGTGATGAGATGTAAAACAGATCATCAGCACCTGAGCAGCCAAGTGCTCCGGATTATGCGGAACACTCCACAGTGACCATAAGCAAACCCACTGTTCCACACAGAACAGTTTTGTCTCCACTACAAGGCTTAACAGTGGTAACGATTTGACTGGTTTGTATCCTACAATTACTGCCAATCGGCATCGTGGTACACAAACCAATTAAACTGCCACTCTGCTGTTCCGCATTGAACAGCATTGGCGGTGCTACACAGTTTTTGATTGGTTCGTATTCTGCAATTACAGCCAATCGCCACTGCGGTATATGAACCAATCAAATAACTGTTTGAGGACGATAGCCAATGACAGCTCTCAAATACATGACCATTCGTATACCAGGAATGGTAGTGAAAAACTGCAT
This sequence comes from Protopterus annectens, assembly GCF_019279795.1. Taxonomy (NCBI): domain Eukaryota; kingdom Metazoa; phylum Chordata; order Ceratodontiformes; family Protopteridae; genus Protopterus; species Protopterus annectens. Next base: position 1,501,704,160 of record NC_056739.1, read on the forward strand.
TTAGAGAGGAAGACAAAATAAGACAGAATCAAAACAGTACCAAAGTAAACAACTGCAATACCAGCTGTTAAACTGAATCCTTTTAACTGCTGGCATTGCAGTTATTTACTCTGGTACTGTTTTGCTTCTATTTTATTTTTTTTCCTCTATCTTTAAATGCATACCTGTCAACCTCCTAGAGTAAGAAATCTAGACAAAGCCAACAGCCAAACATAATGTGGTGATAAAGCCACAAAACTACTGTGCTTATAAACTTAGCAAGTTGCTAGAATAAAAGGTTTTGTGTTACCATACAGGATCTGAAGGATATGATGTCTGAAATTCTAATTTCTGTCACTATCTTATGTCATTCCTCTGTGACTTGCCAGAAAACTACACATTTTATGTAACAGACCAAAAGATATGAGGCAAAAATTTGGGCATTCTGCAAAGTTCTGCGCAGTTGAGAGGTGTGACAAAGGGTGACTGTGTGTGTGTGTGTGTGTGTGTGTGTGTGTGTGTGTGTGTGTGTGTGTCTCTACATTTTGGTTGAAAGGCCATGACCAAGATACAGAAATTGTTCCACCCTCAGCTAAGGGCAAACTGACTGGTTGCAAGCTTTCAAGCTACTTACTTCCACTGTTATGAGTCCTATCTGCTTTCATCCAGTTTTCAGTAATTTAGTCTCCATGCATGATTTGCTAAAGTATTTAGTTAACAACCTTACTAGCCCTACTCTCATTTCATTAAGATTCTCCAACAGTGCAAAAAATGTAATGTTTGCTGGTACGTTATATGCTCACCTGGAAATTTTTTTCATGGGGCCTCCACTTTAAACGAACTTTAACTTTCTAGTCAGAAAGCAGTAAATAAAATCAGTATATATACATACAAATATTTCAAGCACAGGCATTAATGCCCTTCCAGCTTGCCAATATAACAGATCACTTGTTCCCATAAGTGTACAGGGTTTCTTAAAAATATCTAAACTAGTACTTGCTTTAATGTAATTTGGTAGTCTGTTTCATCCATCAGCTGCTCTCTCAGAGAACCAATCACTACACTTCTGTTAATACACTCCTAAACATCTCAATTACGTTTTTCCTCCACCTATGTTGTCCTACTCCTCTCTTCTACCTGTTAATCCTTTTTAATCCCTTGAATATTACAACAAACCCTCTCTCTCTCCTTACAGACTGATAACTCTCGTCTCCCCTCAGGTGTTCCCTGCTCAGTTAGTATCACCCAGACTGAGGAAGGCATCCTAGGAGTGGCATATATCGGGCATCTGCAGCATAGTTGCTTTTCTCTACAAAACCTTTAAAGTGTACATGGATATACCTTGTACTTTGCTGTTTGGGTTGTATACTTTGTGTTAAGTTTTGTAGTGTACCCGCAGCATTACGGTAGCAGGCTGCTGCGGTCCTCATCCATCCCCCCTCTTCTTTCCTTCCTCGCTTTTGCTAGAGCATTTCATTTTTTGCTACAACATTTCACCACAAGGTGGCAGCATAATCCTATAATTGTATAGCTTACCCCCATATTTTCTGCCCTAATCACATAATATTCCTACTGCTAGCTTTCTTCTAACCTATATAACAGTTTCCACACACTCTACTCCCCCATTTTTTAGCATTCAAAGCCTGCACTTTGTGTATACAGTACAGATTCTGTCTTGTACTTACCACACTGGTTTGACTATAACTCCGTGGTTTTGAATGAGTCCAAGTCACTGATCATTTATCCTAGTGTAATTTCTCTCGCTCTCCCATGGCTCAACCCGCTCCCCTACCCTGCCCCCATTTCCCACTCACCTAGGCTTCCCTACACTTATACCCACACAGCTACTCCCTCTCTAATTTCAGCCAATCACTTTCCTCCTCCTACTGTAAGCCGCGGTGGTGCAGTGGTAATGTCGTCTCACAGTAAGAGGCTCTCCTGTTCGATTCTCGGCTGGAGCACCTTCTGTGTGGAGTCTGCATGTCCTCCCCGTCAAGTGGCGTTCGAAAGACATGCGTGAATGGGCATGCCTTCATTGAAGGTTGGGCATCGAGCTGGCACCTCAGCACCGTAAAAATCTACTGCCAATCATTAGCGGACCAGAGTTCCACTGTGGCAACCCCTAACAGGGAAAAGACGAAAGAAGAAGAACTTTCCTCCTCCTACTCTCACTTTCTACCACCCACTCCTTCACTTATCTTTTTTCTAATATCCTACTCCACACAGACAACCCCACCCACTCCTCTCCAGCCCTCTCCATTTTCTACTCTTCTCACTACTCCTACCCTTATTTAATTACACCTTACCACTATAAAGCAATTCTTACCTCCACTACACCTTGCACACCTTCAAAACTACCATGCCACTGAAGCATACAACCACTCTCACTCGAATACTACTTCCCATCCTTCTCTCCTACCTTCACTACCACACCTGCATCCATAACATACACCACTCCCCCCGTTTCATTACACCATCTCAACCATGAACAAAAGTGATCCCCCACTACTCTCTCTCCATACCTCTTCAGTCATAAGGCAATTTATGTCTTTCCTACTAAACTTATTACTGACAATAGAAACCCAGCCCCCTTCTCACTCACACCCAACCTTAGGTACCACCTTGACCCCAAAACAAATACTAAATCCCCTAAGTTACTTTTCTTCCACATTCATCAACTCATCTCTATTCTCCTCTCAGATGACATTCAACCTAATCCTGGGCCCTCTGACTCCTTCCCTTCCAACACACCCTCAAGTCCCCCACCCCTAAACAAGTCTATACTTTTTGCTACATTGAACGCCCAAAGTCTATGTAACAAAATGCCCAACCTCCACACTTGGCTCCTCCACAACCACCCAGACATCCTATCTATCACGGAAACATGGCTGAAGCCTCATATTAAAGACCGCAAAGTTACCCCTTCCAACTACTACATCATAAGAAATGACCAAACTCATAAGAAAGGTGGTGGAGTAGCCCTACTGTTCCCTTCCTCCCTATATTACCACCTTATACTAAACCTATACCCCAATTTGCCACTGCTGAGCTAACCCTGGGTCTCTTAAACATAAATCAACACTTTTCTCTATACATTCCACCCGGTGATAATGTCACTACCCTCAAAGAAATCATCTCCTGGTTCTCATCTAACATAAGTAATGAAACTATAATTCTAGTTGATGTTAATATAAACTGGAACACCATTCAATCCCCCACTACCCCTCACAAGGTAAACCTCTACAGCTTTACCCAGCTAATCAACTCCTACGAGACCCTCTAAAAACGGCTCCCCTGGAACCACCCTAGACTGGATACTAGTCTGTCACCCCCATATTATCTCTGATAAGGGAATATTTCCTGACTCTTAGTGACCATCTCCCTGCTTTCGCTCGTCGTACACCCACTTCTTTACATCTATCCCATAATTATATTTCCACTCACTCCCTTAAAAATTTCAACCCCCAATCTTTCTCTGAATTCACTAAAACATACTAACTGGGCTCCTCTAAAATCCCTCTCCTTGGATGACGCAGTGACTTACTTCAACACTACTTTCAATAACCTGTTAAATAGCTCTGCTCCCATCAAAACCAAAAGAGTTAAATACAATACTGCCCCTTGGATAACCAAAGAAACTATAACCTTCATGCACCTCAGGGACAAAGTATGGAAAAACTACCAGAAGCACAAATCTCTTTCCTCCCTGACTGACTATAAACAACTTCATAACAAAGTCAAACACATAGCCTACAACCGAAAATCCTATTACACCCTACTCCAAAACAATCAGAAAACTAACCCTAAAAAGTTCTGGAACAGTATCACTACCCTCCTACACCCTGGTAAAAAAATAAACACTTACCCTGACCCTAACACCTCTGACCTCTCCTTAGCTACCCAATTTAACTCCTTCATTGACTCTATAGCTAAACTCACTACATCATTGACTCTATAGCTAAACTCACTACATCATTTACAACTAACATACCTAGCCCACAATCCCCTACCTCTCCAGACTTTCCTCCTCAAGCAACACAGTTTCCTTACCCCATCCTGCAACACAGCTTCCTTACCCCATCCTTTCACTTTCCAATCGGTTCCTATCGCTACCATAAAAAACTCCTACATAACTTGAAGCCATGTTCAAATGCCCCAGATGACCTTCCCTCTAACTTCAAGCTAACTGCCATTGCCTATCCCATCTCTATCCTAATTAATCTGTCAATCCGAGAATCTTATGTACCAGTACTCTGGAAAAAAGCCTTTATCATCCCCCTACACAAAGGTGGAAACAATATTGACATCTTTAATTTCCATCCAATTGCTATTCTCTCTCCTATCTCTAAAATTTTAGAAAAACGCATTCACCTACAACTACTACCCTACCTGCTTGATAACCACCTACTTACCGCTAAACATGGTTTTACGCCTGGGCACAGCACTACTACCACTCTCCTCTCCTTCCTCGAAATCATTAATGCCGCACGTGACTTTGGCAATATTGTATCTACCCTCATACTCGAGTTATCCAAGGTTTTCGATACAATCTCACACAACCTCCTCTTGCTTAAACTCTCTCATCTTAACATACCTACCCCCATCATCAACTGGTCCTCCAGTTACCTCTCTAATAGACAGCAGTCAGTCAAGTGGAAACACTACTTCCCCTTTCCTCAACACTCTCACAGAAGTACCGCAGGGATCCATATTAGGCCCCCTACTATTTAATATATTCATAAATTACTTCCACCAATGTATTCCAAATGCCAACCTCATCCAATATGCAGATGACTCTACCATAATCTGCTCTGCTGAATCACTCCCCAAACTAAACAAACTAACCCAAGAAAGCTTTCCTATCAACTGAGAACTGGATGTTAAACAACTATCTAGCAGTAAATGCTTCCAAAACCAAACTTATGATATTCACCCCTTCAAAGTATACTTAAATAGACAAGAACTCCTTCTCCATAACTAGTCAAAACAGGACCCCCATTGAAACTGCACCCTATACAAAGTTATTAGGTGTCACTATTGATGAATAACTTAAATTCAACATTCACCTTCATTCAAACAAAGAAAACTCAACTCATTAAAAACTAGGCTTACTCTACCATCACAACCAATTCCTTACTCCCTCAACCAAACAAGTCCTCCCTACCACCTGCCTCATTCCCTCACTCATGTATGGTGCCCCCTACTTACTAATCTTCAATCCAGTCTAAAAACGAAACTAGCTTCCTGTTATAACAAAATTTCAAAGTTTGCAAGTAGCACAAAATCCTCTTTTCATCACTGTAATGCCCTCCACAAACTAAATTGGCTTGAATTACCACATCACCTCTCCTTCATCCAACTTTCTCATGCACATAAACTTAACTTCAGACCCTTTCTTTGCCCTTCCCTTGACTCCTCCCTCAAACTGCACCAGCCTGATAGACTGCTCAGGTCAAACAATCAAAACCTAATCAAAGTACATAAACCTGCTCGAACCCCAGGCAAATTCCTTTTGTCCTTCTCTCTAGTCCGACTCTGGAACTCCCTTCCTCCACTAATTCGTACCACCAACAACCACTCCACCTTCAAAGCCTTGCTCCATTCCCACCTCTGATCCCTCTGGGATTGCTCCTGCTCCCATCCCTCCTGACCCTTCTCTACTGAACTATATCCTACCTATCTCCCTTCTCTAATCTCATGGGAAGGGAACGTCTCTAATTTCTCATTACTTAGATCTGTCTCCTAATTCTCCCACTCCACCTACCTCTCCTTCTCAATATTACACAACAGTGACCCCCACTGTCTTACCCCCTAACTAACTCTCCCCTTACAACTTCCATACCTGCTTCTCCCTTACATTCCTACATGTCATTTCACCTATCATACCTTAATCTTCCTATTCTCTCATTCTTTTACTCTCTTTCTTCCAAGATGACTTGAAAAGTTACTTTTTTACAATATGTAAATATATTTACAGATACATACATCCTTTGATTACCCTGTAAAGGCACTGAATATTATTTCTTTTGTTAGTATATTTTCATTGTATTCTACATATCATATACATGTTATATACTTTGTAACAATTCTGAATGTTTGTCTAAATTACTTGTTCACTTGTTTGTCATTGTTTGGAGCTTTTCTCCCCAAGACTCCATTGAAAACGGGCTCCTTGGCCCAGTGGACTATCCTGGTAAACAAATGTTAAATAAAAAAATAAAACAAACTGCTCATTTCTACAGGATCTTCTACACAGGTTGTCTGACAATTCTCTATTGCTTTTTGATAACCCCAAACATTCCCAGAGGTAGCAAAGCCCAATATACCTGAATAAGATCTCCTCTTACATTCCCAGAGGTAGCGGTCTCTAAACGCCCAATATACCTGAATAAGATCGAGACTTTACAAGTTCAGATATTTTAGTCTTTCATAACAACTTAAATTTTGACATCCTTGATATATTTCCACTGCACCCTTTCCAGTTTACTCGTGCTTGTTTTGCTGTAGGGTATCCATATTGTTATTCCATACTCAAGTTTGGGTCTAATGTAACTAACAAACAGTTACTTCATCATTTCTGATTTCTTAGATTTTATAAATCTTTTATACAACCTATAGTTCTGTAACTATCATTAACCAATTGATTGATATGATTAGAAAATCTGGATCTACCCATACATCCAGGTCCTTAAATGAATCTACAGTTTCAATCACTGTCTGCTGTATCAAATATTCACTTTTCAATTTATGTCTCCCAAATCTCATATACTTAGTTTTTGACGTGTTTGTCTGCATATTATTCTCCTGTGCCCAAATGGTCAATTTAGTAAAGTTATTTTGCAGACTTGGCTTATCTCTAACACATGTAACAGAAAATCCACTCAAACGTCACTAAATTATGTTTCTTCATGACCACTTCCTTTGTGAAAGTTCTGACAGCACCCCTATTTTATATATATATATATATATATATATATATATATATATATATATATATATATATATATATTACATATATACATACATACACACATATACACATATACATACAGGCAGGAAATGACAAATCTCCTTTTTCAACAATGATGGTTTCCTATTACTGCAGTGCTCTTACTGTGATTAAACTGTTTTATTTATTTTACATTTGTTTACCGGGGAGGTCCGACTGGACAGAGCTGTCCATTTTTGGCAGAGGCCTGAGGAGAAAAGCTCCAGAACAACTGCTAACATACTATAGACAAGACATTTACATGAGCATTGTGGTTTACACATTCACTTATAAAAATATAGCAGACAATAACATATGATTGCATAAGATATTTACATAAGCATAGTGGTTTAGACATGCAATTAAAAGCATAGCAGGTAGTAACATACGATGGTTGTTCATACAGTATGTTTAGTAGAGATAATCTTGAAGATGTACTGAAGATAAGACAAGAAAGGAAAAACTAAAAAAGGAGGATAACACAGACAAATTCATATGAGGTGCAGTGACATTTTAAGGGAAAGCTTTTCAACTTAGTCTAGGGGAGAGTTAGTGGGTATAGATGGGGCAGTGGGGAGTAAGGAGCAGTGAGTAAAGTAACGTGTGATAATACATAGTGCATCTGTGAGAGTTTTAAAGAAGAGGTTGGACAGTGGGTAGGGGAAAAGTTAGATTATGTCATTCAGGTGCTAGGCAATTGCATGTCCAGGAATTGTTTAGGTGGGAAATAAGCTGCTTTTTTTGAAGATGGTTTTGTCAGGTTGCAACCTGATTTGGAGTAGTAGGGAGTTCCAAGTTTTGGCAATGTTACTTGAATACAGGGAGTCACCAGAGCTGTAATGGCTTCTGGAGATTGTGATTAGTGCCTTGTTAGTGGATCTAACTTCTTGATTACTGGAGCACAGGGTGATCACGTCTTGTAGGGCTGGAGTTTGTCAGGTTGGTACAGTATTTGATGAGCAAGAAGAAGTTGGTTTAGAGCTTTGGTTTACAGCTAAGGTTTTAGGGAGTTCCAGCCACGAAAGCTGTTTTAGGGCCAGACAGTGGTGGGTGCGGTAGGATTAGTTTGTGGTGAATTTTGCTATTTTGTTGTAGCATACTAATAGCTTGTTTAAATCACTCTTTAGACTAATTAGGACAGGAGAAGCATACAGTAAAGGTAGAGAGAAGATGGGCATGAGCTAGGGTAACTTTACTGTTGCTGGTTAGGAAGTTTTTACATCTTTAAAGAGTATCTAGTTTTTTGTTGATTTTGGTTATAGTATGAACTACGTGTTTGTTAAATTTCATATTATTGCCAATAATGAACCCTAGTAATTTGGTTTGTATGACAGGGAGATAGGGGTATTATTTTATGCAGAAATAGAGAACGGGGGAGTAGGTGCTGCTGCTTTGGAAGGATGAAAGAGCATAAGTTGGGTCTTTTTAGGATTTAGTATTAGCTGGGAGTTTGCAAGCCAGGTTTTGATGGATGTAAAGGCTTCTTGGGTCTTGATTTGAAGTTTTTGGAGTGTGGGGGCAGAGCAGATTAAGGTGGAGTCAGAGTACTGAACTAGGTTTGCTAGATGGGCGGCTTTGTGAAGATTATTTGTAAATATAGTGAAAAGAAGGGGTCCTAGGATTGATCTTTGGGGTACTTCTAGTTTCACAGGAAGTAGGGGGAAGGGTGTTTTTCCACTGAACAGCTTGATGGCATTGGGAGAGAGAGTCTTGAAACCATAATAGAGTGGGGGTAGTTAGTTTTAATTCTGAGAGTGATGTTATTAGTTTTGTATGAGAGACTGTAGCAAACGCCTTTGATAAGTCAAGGAAAACTGCAGACACTAGTTGGCCGCTGTTGCATTGCATATTTACTAGGTTACTAAAATGGATGAGTGCAGTGGTAGTGCTATGGTTGGGGTGGAATCCATGTTGAGTTTCGGCAAGAAGACTGTTGGAGAGGAGATGTGTTAGGACTTGTGTGTGGATACATTTTTCCAATATTTTAGCCAGTGGGGAAAGTATAGCTATAGGGTGGTAGTTTGTTAGGTCAGTGGAGTTGCCCCCTTTGTGTAGTGGTATAATGTAAGAGATTTTCCAGAGAAGTGGCACAGTACAGTTGTGTACACTTACCATACATGTAGATGTTAGAGTGTATTCACAGTTACATTTGGGGTAATCTGCTGGCAGGTTGCCCTCAGTCAGCCTGAATTCCAAAGCCTTGGGTCCTGTGTTCACTGCTGTCACCCCTTCCCTGACGTCAGGTCGTCAGGGGTATAAAAGAAGCAGCAGACGCCATTTTCTTCAGTTTTTCTTGCCCCAGATGTCAGGTGCCCCGTAAAAGGGTAGCCAAAATTTATATATATATAAACATACGTGTACCAATATAAACTTTTACCTTCATCTACAAGCAAATACACCACATAGGTTGCATAAATCAGAGAAGGAAAGACAAGTTCCAGCAGAAAAAAAGGGGGATGGTGGGTAACCTGGACTGCATTGCTGGCATTGGGAGAGAGAGTTTTGAAACCATAATAGAGTGGGGGTAGTTAGTTTTAATTCTGAGAGTGATGTTATTAGTTTTGTATGAGAGACTGTAGCAAACACCTTTGATAAGTCAAGGAAAACTGCCGACACTAGTTGTGAATACACTCGAACATCTACATTTATGGTAAGTGTACACAACTGTACTATGTTCTTTGTGTTTCACTGTTGCAGTCATTACATTTGGGTAGAGTCCCAAAGCTATGGTTGGGAGGCTAGAGCTAAACAGCATTAGGAGCGGCTATGAGGCCCTGCAGAACTGCAGTGGCAAAGCCTGCCCTGGATTTAGAGTAGAGTGGCAGATGATAATGCTTTGTAAAGGTGTGCACTGAACTCCAAGTAGCAGCCTCTAGAATGTCTTTGGTTGGTACTCCCCTGAGAAAGGCTGCTGAAGTGGCTGCAGCTCTGGTGGAATGTGGCCTAATGCCCTTAGGCACTAGCTTGCCATGGTGTAAATAGCAGAAACGAATGCAGTGGCTTATCCACTTTGAAATAGTCTGCTTTGAGATAGCCTTTCCTTGTGATCCTACAGCATATGCCACTAGTAATTGCTCTGTCTTCCTGAAAGCTTTGGTTCTGTCCAAGTAAAATCTAAGATGTCTGCGTACGTCCAAAGAATGTAGAATTCTCTCCCCCTTGTTCTGTGGATTTGGATAAAATGTTGGCAGATGAATAGTTTGGTTAAGAGCCACACTGGACACCACCTTAGGCATAAATGTTCGGCTTGTCCTCAGAGTGACCCTGTCTGGATAAAAAATGATAAAAGGCTCCACAGCCATGAGTGCCTGTAGCTCTGAAACTCGTCTTGCAGAAGTAATTGCTAGGAGCAGAGCTGTTTTCCAAGATAAAAACGTTCTATCAGCAGTAGCAGCTGGCTCAAAAGGAGGCAGGGTGAGCTTTTCCAAGACATAGTTGAAGTCCCATGCAGGTACTGGTGATCTCCTTGGAGGCCTTAAATTTTTGGCTCCTCTGAGGTACTGCTTTAATATAGGATGAGAAAAGATTGGTGGCTTTGTATTGTAATGAGCCGAAATGGCAGAGGCATGAATTTTAATTGATGAAAAAGATAGGACTTTGTCCAGCATCTCAGTTAAGTATTGCAATATCTGAGGAATATTTGGTACAGCTGTATCAGTTCCTTGTGCCTGGTTCCAAGCACAGAATCTCTTCCATTTTTCAGCATAAGATTTTCTAGTACTAGACCTTCTGGCTTCCAAAATGATATCCATCACAGCTTTACTGAGAGGTGTTTTTTGTATGATTACATTATCCGCCATGCTGCCAGGTTTAATGTCCTGAGTTGGCTGTGCAGAATCTGACTGTTTTGCTGGGACAGTAGATGAGGTAATTGAGGAAAAGACCAAGCTGGGCCTAGAGACAAGTTCCTTAGGACTGGATACCAGTACTGGTGGGGCCAGTCTGGGGCAATCAGTATCATCTTTGGCTTCTCCTGTCTGACTTTTAGGAGTACCTTGGGGAGGACAGGCAGTGGAGGAAATGCATATACTGATAGGGCGTCCACTTTCCATGCTTGTCTATGATAAGTCCTTGTGCAGAATCTTTTTAGTTGGTAGTTGTGAGGGGAGGCAAACAGATCTATATCCGGGCATCCCCATTTCCTTGTTATCATGCTGAAGACTTGTGGATCCAGCTGCCACTCGAGGGGATCCATGAGGTTTCTGCTTAGCTCGTCTGCCAGAGTATTTTCCTTTCCTGGCAGGAAATGTGCCTGCAGATGTACTTGGTAAGTCAAAGTTGTGTCCCACATTGTCATGGCTAGTCTGCAAAGGGGGTAAGAATGTGTGCCCCCCTGTTTGTTTATATACCACATAACCATGGTGTTGTCTGTCTTTATCAGTAGCTGTCCCAGATGAAGTAGGTCCTTGAAGGCTGTCAGGGCATTTTAAACAGCTAGCATCTCTTTTTGATTGATATGTAGATGCATTTGGTTTGAGGACCATGTGCCTTGAATGGCCCCCCCAGGCATAATCTGAAGTGTCCGTTGTTAGCATCTGCCTGGCTGGGGGTAATGTGAATGGCTGTCCCTTGTTCCATTGCCCACCATCGAAACTCCTGTTGCAAGCAGGGAATGAGAATAATCATTGTTTCCAGGCTGTGGCAATGTTGAGTCCAAACACTTTTTAGGTGCTATTGAAGTTTCCTCATATGCAGTCTTGCATATGGAATTAGTAGGATGCAGGATGCCATGAAGCCCAAAGCCTGCAGAATTTTTCTTGCAGATAACTGGGTCTTCGTTGCCAACATTTTGAAACAGGTAGTCAGTTGCTTTTGTTTGTCTGGCGTGAGATAAGCCATCTGGGCAGTTGTATTCAAGCTTGCACCCAGGAATGTTATCTCTTGAGAGGGTACTAGATTTGATTTATTTTCGTTGTCTGTGTACCCTAGGCATGTTAGAAGTCTTTTCACAAATGCCAGATGAAGAAGAATGTTCTTGTCCTCTGCTTGAATTAGACAGTCGTCCAAAATAAGGATATATTTGTATCCCTCTTTGTCTGCAGAATACAATTACTGGTGCCAGGCACTTTGTGAAGACCCTGGGCGCAGTAAATAAGCCAAAGGGCAGTGCTGAGAATTGGTAATGCATTGAACCAGCCTTGAATCTGAGGTATCTTCTGCACGACTGTCTTACTGGAACACGCAGATATGCCTCTTTTAGGTCTACAGTCACAAGCCAAGCGTTCTTGCCCAGCATTTTGAATTTTGGAATATCCAGGAATGTGTTCAAAATAGTCCAGTATTGGCCTCCTGGCCTTGTCCTTTCTGGGTACTAAGAACAGTCGAGTAGAATCCTTGTCCCTGCTGTTGCTCTTGTACTTGCTGAATGGCCCCCATGTCCATGAGGGATGAAACTTGTTTTTGTGCCTCTGCCCATTGATTTTTTGGCAGATCTGGCCAACCGTTTGCCTTTGGCAGAGTACGGAAATGGAATCTGTAGCCTTGTGACACTATATTTAGAACCCACTTGTCCTGGGTTATAATGTGCCAATTTTGAGCAAAAAGTGCTAATTTCCCCCCTAAGGGTGCTGCCAGAAGATAAGTGCTTGGTGCAGGCAGGGGAAAGTCATTGGGACTGCTTTCTGTGTGTTTGTGCTTTATCTTCTCCAACTTTGGAGATAGAAGCACCCCATTGTTTTGACCTGTAAGAACCTTGCGCCTGGGATCTGCCCCTAGGATGTCTGGATCTCCCCCTTTGGAGGTCTGTCTGACACAGGAAAGGACCAATTTTTGCAGGCCAGTGTCTACTGAATCTAGGTGGCAATACTTGTAAAAAATCTTTAACAGTTTGCATAGATTTAGCTTTGTCTTCCATTTTCTTTAACACCTCTTCTGCCTTAACACCAAACAAAGTATCATGCTGTAAAGGTGCATCTAGTAACTTAGCTTTAACATGATCAGGCAGATTTTGTTCCTTTAACCAAGCATGCCTCCTAATTACAGAACCAGTAACTGCGGCCCTGCAGGAGGCCTCCAAAGAATCAAAACCACATTGCAAAGTATGCTTTCCAACTTGTTCAGCTGCATGCAATAAATCCTGCATTTCTTTGTTTTCAGCACATTCAGAATTTAACATCATTTTCTGTTTAAGCAATCCCATAACATGTTGCTGATATTTGAGCATATGAAACTGACAGTTTAAGGCCCTTATAGCCAAAGTCGCAGATGTGTAAACCTTTTTTTCCCCATCTATCCAGTGCCCTTGAATCTCTGTCAGAGGGGGTTGGGTTTTTTGCTGTTTATTTTATTTTATTTTATTTTTATTTTTATTTTATTTTATTTTACATTTGTTGACCGGGCTAGTCCAGCTGGATACATGTCCATTTTCAGTGGAGGCCCGGGGAGAAAAGCTCCATAGAGGGTAGTTATGACAAAAAACAACACACAGGAGATAAGAATACAAGGTAATACTTTCAAGGTCACATGAACAATAAAAGGGTTATACAGATAGTTTAAATAGTTGAAATATTCTTAGGTAGTTGGAGTACTCTAAGTACAAATGAAGTCCCTTGAATTATGGATTTGGTAGATAGTAGCTGGCTGTTTGCTGCTAATCAGGATTAGAACATGGGCATAACCAATTAGATTTTAGTAGATCTTTGAGTTGTTTTTTGAATTGGTTGAGTGAAGTTTCGTGTCTTAGGTTGTTTGGGAGGGCATTCCAGGATTTTCCAATGGAGTTCGCATAGAGTGCTTCACCTCCTGAATTATTAGCTTTAATGGTTTGGATTTGAAGGTATTTGGAGGATCTAAGGGAATTAAGGTTAGAGTATGGAATGAATATTTTGGTCATTGCGGGGGTTTTGTCAGGATGGTGTATAGTTTTGAAAGCCTCAGTAAGTTGATTAAGTTTGAGAGTGTTAGGTAGTTCTAACCAGTGTAGTTTTCTAAGATTGTTACAGTGGTGTGTACGATAGGGCATTCCTGTTATAAATCTAGCTATATGGTTATAGGTTGTAGATAGTTTGTTTAGTTCTGTTTTATTAAGGAAGGAGAATATCGGTGAGGCATAGAGGAGTGTGGAAAGGAGGTGAGTCCTAGCAATGGTTAATTTAGTATGTGGGGTTAGGAAGTTCTTAATTCTATACATGGACCCAAGTTTCTTGTTTACCGACTTAATGGTCAGATTAATGTGAGTGTCAAATTTAAGCTTGTGGTCTAAGGTCACACCAAGCAGTTTGGTGTGAGAGACAGGGTCAATTTTGGTCCCATTATTGGATATTACGTGAAAGTTGGGGTGATTGGAGGAAGGAGAATGATTTCCTTGAGGGGTGGGAGTAGTGGGGAAAAACAGAAGTAATTTGGTTTTGGATGGGTTAAGTAAGAGTTTTAGTTCCAAGAACCATTTTTCAACTAGGGAAAAACAGTTTTGGGTGGCAACTTGGAGTTTGTCGAGGGAGTTGTCGGAGCAGATCAGGGTGGAGTCGTCTGCATATTGTATGCAGGAGGCTCTGGGAATAATAGTGTGCAGATCGTTAATAAATAAAGAGAAAGTAGAGGACCAAGGATAGATCCTTGGGGAACACCGATATTTGTGGGGAGTAGATCGGATAAGCTATTTTCCCATAGCACTGCCTGATTTCTATGAGAAAGGTAGTCATTAAACCAGTCTATGGTATTCTTGCTAAGGTAGTATGCCTCCAGTGTGTGGATCAGCTGTTGGTGATTAACCATGTCGAAGGCTTTGGAAAGATCAAGAAAGAGCGCCGAGGTTATTAATCTATTGTTACGATTGTGGTTTACGGAGTCAATAAAGGAAAGGAGGGCAGTAGTTGTGCTGTGATGGGGGCGAAAGCCGTGCTGGGTGTGAGACAGGAGATTGTTTCGAATAAGATGGGTAATGAGCTGCTTGTGAATGCAGCGTTCCATGATTTTTGCTAGTGGAGATAGTATAGCTATGGGTCTGTAGTTTGATGTGTCTGTGGAAGATCCACCTTTATGGAGAGGGATTATGTGGGAGATTTTCCAGATAGAGGGAATAGAAGCTTCTGATATGGTCCGGTTAACCAAGATAGAAACAGGATAGGCTATGGCCTCAGATGCAATTTGTAGGTAGTT
This sequence comes from Protopterus annectens, assembly GCF_019279795.1. Taxonomy (NCBI): domain Eukaryota; kingdom Metazoa; phylum Chordata; order Ceratodontiformes; family Protopteridae; genus Protopterus; species Protopterus annectens. The sequence goes on from NC_056739.1 coordinate 1,501,719,224, forward strand.
GGCTGGGAGTAAGTCAGCCGCTAAGGTGGTTGGTTTGAGTTTATTAAGGAGGGTTCTAATATAGGAGGTAGGTACGGGTTGCAGGTTGAAGGCAGGTTGAGACTGGACTTTGGTTGAGGGTGTATCCAAGGGGGAAGTGGTAAGTTGGTTGGCCAGGGACTGAATGGTTTCTGTGAAAAATGAATTAAAGGTGTTGGCTATTTCTCTAGGATCTTTACCAATTAGTTTTTCAGGGGTAGGGGTGGTGGGTTTGCCTGGATGAAGGAGGTGATTAAAACCGCCCAGAATTTCTTGGGATTATTCTGGTGTTTATTTTGGAGGTGGCAGTAATACTGTTTTTTGTCAGACAATACGGCTGATTTGGTTGAATTTCTAAGTTGGAGAAACTTGATGCGATCTAGTGGGGTTTTAGAGGCTCTCCATTTATGCCAGGCCTTGTCTCGATGTTTAATTTTGGCTTTAGTGTCCTTTGTTAGCCAAGGTGCAATGCGAACCTTAGTTTTAGTGAGGCGCTTAGAGGCGTGCAGTCAAGTATTCTTAGGAAAGTGTTATTGAAATATAACACACTGTCATCTAAGGGTAATGTTTTTAGGATGGACCAATTACATGCCTTAAGATCTGCAATGAATTGGTCCGGGACGAAATTCTTACTGTTCCTGACTAGTCTGGATTGTGGTTGATTTGAGGTAGGACACTTGTGCTTAATAATAAAAGTAGTCAGGTGGTCACTAAGGTCGTTGGGAAGGGTCCCTGTAGTATAATTCATTGGGGCCTTGTTTGTAAGTATCCAGTCAAGGATGCTCTCTTTTTGTTGGGCACTACCCATTCTAGTGGGAGTTAGAATATTCTGCGAGAAGCCATGTAAGTTAATGGGGAGAGGATTTGGGAGTTCGGAATATAGGGCCCAGTTTATATTAACATCCCCTAGTATTATCGTTTCTTGGGGATAGTTGGTGGCAAGCCAACTGAGGATTAGTTCTAGGTTTTCAATATTTTTGCCTGGTGGTAGATAAGTCACTATGAGATTAATACTTTTTTTATTATTAAGGCGAATCTTTAGAGCCATTAGTTCAAGGTTGTGGGCTTTTGGGGGTTGGAGTGGGCTTTAACTCTCTTTGGACCCTGTGAAATAGTTTCTGGGTCAGCAGCAGGGTTTTTAAAAAGAAATTTGTGTGAGTCAGGGACCCTGTAATATCTGTCAGGCTTACTGGGAGCTGGAGGTAAGGCGTCAGGGGTAAAATTAGACTCAGAGAACACATCATCTACAATGTCTAACACAGGGGGAATGGCTAGAGGCCTGTGCTGTGGTAGTAAAATGAAATCCCTGAGCCTCTTTTTAGATTCTGAAAAATCTTGGCTTTCTCAGTGAAAATGCTCCCTCATGGTATGCAAGGTTTCCCCAAAAGAATAATCTTCAGGAGGGGATGCTGAAGGTATAGATTCTTCAGCATCAGAATCCTCATAGGGGGATAAAGAATATTCCTCATCAGAAAAGGAACCAGAAGAAACAGAAACCTGATCTGAAGATTCATAGTCAGTGTCTTGCCTAGACCTCTTATCAGGAGGGGGATGAGAACCCCTGATCAAGGTAATCAGGTCATTTTGATCATCTGTTTTTTGGGCGTAGAGGCCTGTACACGTGGCTCATGAGCTTGTTTCTTTGCTTTAGAAGATGCTTTAGTCTTTGTCTTTGAAGCTGAAGACATTTCAATGTAAAGATGTTGAGGTCTGAATACACCCTCAGAAGCCAGTAACTGCTCAGCGACTCCAGACCCATCTGAGGGATTAGCGTCCGAGGCTCCAATACTTTTGAGTATCCAGTGGCATGGCCGACTCCACGTGGGAGTCGGTAGGAGCCTGCGACTCTAAAGTATCGGGTGTCAGGGGCTGCGAAAGCGCCTCAATGAGAACTGGCGAACCAGCCACTGGCTTAGGAGAAGCTTTGTTGTCAGTTTTGGGCCTTGGTTGTTTTTCTCTATCCTTTTCTTTGTGTTTTTTTATAAACTCCAGTAGTCGGATGGCTATCCAATGACATTTTTGGATAATTAAACCGGCTACCAAAATACTTTAAGGCAAAATAATACCGATGCTTAATAGTGCGTTGGTTAAATCTAGCACAAATCTGACAACCAGTAATATTGTTATCAGAGCTTAGGCAAGGAATACAGTAAGACTGAAAATCCTTATGAGGTATTTGCTTTCCACAAGTAATGCAATTAACTTTTTCTGACATCGGTCTGGAGCAAGAAAAAAAAAGTTTCCCCAATGGGGTACTTAGCTTTATTGACTTCGGTTCTGAAACTCGAACACGAATATTTCAGGAGTCGGCTGACTGGCACTTGCGAACTGCTTCTGCTTTGGGCACCACGCAGCAAGAAAGACTGAAGAAAATGACATTGGCTGCTTCTTTTATACCCCTGATGTCAGGGAAGGGGTGAGAGCAGCCGAAGCAGGACCCAAGACTTTGGAATTCGGGCTGAATGAGGGCAACCTGCCAGCAGATTACCCCAAATGTAATGACCGCAACAGTGAAACACGAAGAACATCTTTTGTTCTGAGATTTATCTGTTAATTATTAGAGACTGGGTAGGAAATGGCTTTGGCGGCTATTTGTAGGAATTTGGCAGGTAGTTTGTCTACTGCTAAAGTTGTGGATTTAATATAGAGTTGGTAAAGAACTCATTGAATTGGGTGGCTGTGTTTGTTGAGGTGGTGTCTATGTTTGAATGAGGAGTTTGTGATTTACCTGGTAGAAGAATACTATTTATAGCGGCCCAGAACTTTTGTGGGTTGGCATTATGCTTAGTTTGCATTTCACTATAGTATTTTTGTTGGTCTAGTCTGATTTGTCTTGGTGTCCCATGCTTTGACCCTTTGTGTCATAAGTTGCCTAGTGCTCTTAAGCCATGAGGCATAGATGGTTTTAGTGCAGATCTGTCTTGGTTGAGAAGGCCTAAGAAGATGGTGTTGAAATACTCAACTGCTCCATCTAAAGTAAGTGTTAAAAGAGGGGACCAGTTAGAGTGCTTAACAGCTGTATTAAGGTCATCAGCCCTGAGGTTTTTACTGTATCTGATGTGTTCAAGAGAGCTAGTTCTAGTGAGTTTAGTTTGATCTCTGATGAAAAAGGTTGGGAGGTGGTCACTTAGAGTGTCAGGTAGTGTACTGGAATTACAGATGAAAGATGGACGATTGGTGAGAGGTGATTTAAGTGAAGTCCAATCCATATTAAAGTCGCCTAGTATAGTGGTTTCAAGGGGGAGGGCTTTTGATGTCCACTGGAGAAGAGATTCTATGGTTTTGATGTTATCTCTTGGAGGGATATATGGTCCTAAGATATTTAGCTGTTTTTGTGCAGTTAGTCTTACCTTAGCAAGTAGGAGCTCTGCATTATTACATGCAGGGATTTGTATGGTAAACAGTTCAACATTTCTAGTACATTTAATCCCCCTCTTCACCCCCTGCTCCAAATTTTCGAACAAGTGAGTGAGTTAGACTTTAGAAATATTGCTAGTAGTAGGATATTCAACAGAAACAATGAATATGAAACTGAAAGGGAATTTTTAAGGTATATCCAATCCCAAGATATCCGGGTTTGCAAACCCGATAAAGGGGGAGGGTTGGTAATCTTCGGCAAGTCAGACTATGCAGCACGTATGTTAATGCTGTTAAATAGTGACACTTATCAAGTCAGTTCAAGATCAGAAGTGAACAAGGCATATAGCCTTATTAAAACCTGTCTGAATGACTTATTTATTGAAGGACGAGTAGACCAAGCAGTATTTAATTACATGTGTTCCCTGTTTCCCAGGTATCCATCTTTATTTGGGATTCCCAAAATTCATAAAGATGTAGTAAATCCTCCTATGAGACCTCTCATCGATGGCCGTGGGTCTCCCACCTATGCATGTGCAAAGGTGGTAGATTCTATGTTACAAAAGTACGTCACCTTGGAGTCACACATCTGTAAGGACTCTTGGTCATTCTTGTCGAAAATAAATGATTTGGAGTTCAATAATGATTATAACTTTTTAACAATAGATGTAAAGGACCTGTACACTTGTATCCCTCATGATACAAGTGTTGAATGGGTGGCTGAACTGATGAAAAAACACGGTGCATCAACTAGGGACATTGCTTTAGTTATGGAACTATTAGATTTGATTTTGACTAACAACTATTTCATTTTTGACAACAAGTTCTTCCTTCAGAAAGTAGGTTTAGCGATGGGCTCCCCCTGTGGAGCAAGTGTCGCAAACTTAGTGATGGCTCAATGGGAGGCTAATTATGTCTTCCCAGATGAGTCTATGATGGATTGTATAGTTTATTACACTCGTTTCTTGGACGATATTTTTATACTCATAAAAGGGGATGACTTACTAGCTACTAATATCGTCAATAAGTTCAATTCTACTACTAGTTTCTTACATTTTACCTACACGTTCAATACTGATACTATATCATATCTGGACATCCGGTTAGTCAAGAATCAAATCAACAGCATTTTTATTGCCCAAATATACAGGAAAGCTACCTATTCCAACTCTTTCCTTCATTTTTCTAGTTGCCACCCATTCCACCAAAAAAAGTCAGTTGTCAAAGGGCAACTAGTGAGGGCATCACGGATCTCTAGTTTAGATGAAGACTTCACTAGTGAATGTCTTTTTTTGAAGCAGATGTTTTTGCATCGGGGTTATCCGGAATCATTATTGGATACACTAATTGAAGAGGTCACACATAAAAGAAATGGAAATTGGTTTAAACCAATTCTAAGTAAAAATCACAGGATTTTGGACAACGTTATTACAACTGAGCCTGACGTCAACGGCCTTGAGGCAGTTACCTCTAATTTCCAACAACAGGCTCTCCAACGTAGTTTTGTGACTTCATTTAACACTCAAAGTAAATTCATTGTCAATGTGATTACCAAAAATTGGGAATTATTTAAATCCAACCACACTGTCTTTGAATTTCTAGGTCATAAACCACATGTAGTTTTTAAAAAGGGTAAAAACTTGAAAAACCTTCTTGAGAGACGGAATATTTTATTCTCTAGAGTGACAGGTATGTCTAAATGTGAGAGTTGTAACTACTGTAGGTTAATTGATTGTACTAATACTTTTACAATCAATGGAAGTACTTATAAATTGAAATCTAGATTCAATTGTAATACTAGATTTCTGGTTTATTTAGCCAAATGTTCTGAGTGTTTTGCATTCTACGTGGGCAAAACTGAACGTAGACTCAGAGACAGGGTGTACGAACACCAATACGCCATTTTTTTTTTTTTTTCCATTAAATGGACAGCAATAAGAAAAATGGACAAAACGCTTTTGATTTTAATGCCATTTTAAACCATTTTTAATCCAAACGACATTTTTTTAAATGTTTCAAATTTCCCTTTAAGTTATCAATTTAATATTGGTTTTCCCTTTTTTTTCATTTTTTAAATGTGTTACCCCATTTATA
>NC_056739.1:1501725192-1501763454 GCF_019279795.1 Protopterus annectens
CGAACGAGCTGTCCATGCAGAAAAGCTCCCCAAAGAACTTTACTGAGTAATGACATCACTTTTTGCAGACAATAACATATGATTGCATAAGATATTTACATAAGCATAGTGGTTTAGACATGCAATTAAAAGCATAGCAGGTAGTAACATACGATGGTTGTTCATACAGTATGTTTAGTAGAGATAATCTTGAAGATGTACTGAAGATAAGACAAGAAAGGAAAAACTAAAAAAGGAGGATAACAGACAAATTCATATGAGGTGCAGTGACATTTTAAGGGAAAGCTTTTCAACTTAGTCTAGGGGAGAGTTAGTGGGTATAGATGGAGCAGTGGGGAGTAAGGAGCAGTGAGTAGTTAAGTAACGTGTGATAATACATAGTGCATCTGTGAGAGTTTTAAAGAAGAGGTTGGACAGTGGGTAGGGGAAAGTTAGATTATGTCAGTCAGGTGCTAGGCAATTGCATGTCCAGGAGTTGTTTAGGTGGGAAATAAGCTGCGTTTTTTGAGGATGGTTTTGTCAGGTTGCAACCTGATTTGGAGTAGTAGGGAGTTCCAAGTTTTGGCAATGTTACTTGAATACAGGGAGTCACCAGAGCTGTAATGGCTTCTGGAGATTGTGATTAGTGCCTTGTTAGTGGATCTAACTTCTTGATTACTGGAGCACAGGGTGTTCACGTCTTGTAGGGGTCAGGTTGGTAGAGTATTTGATGAGCAAGAAGTTGGTTTAGAGCTTTGGTTTACAGCTAAGGTTTTAGGGAGTTCCAGCCACGAAAGCTGTTTTAGGGCCAGACAGTGGTGGGTGCGGTAGGATTAGTTTGTGGCGAATTTTGCTATTTTGATGTAGCATACTAATAGCTTGTTTAGATCACTCTTGTTTAGACTAATTAGGACAGGAGAAGCATACAGTAAGATAGAGTGAAGATGGGTACAAGCTAGGGTAACTTTACTGTTACTGGTTAGGACGTTTTTACATCTGTAATTGTTTAGATTAATTAGAACAGGAGAAGCACACAGTAAGAGAGTGAAGATGGGTACAAGCTACGGTAACTTTACTGTTACTGGTTAGGAAGTTTTTACATCTGTAATTGTTTAGATTAATTAGAACAGAAGAAGCATACAGTAAGAGAGTGAAGATGGGTACAAGCTAGGGTAACTTTACTGTTACTGGTTAGGAAGTTTTTACATCTGTAATTGTTTAGATTAATTAGAACAGGAGAAGCACATGCCGGTGTGAATGACCCGAGACGTACCTCCCTGGACTACATGAAGAGAGACATAGAGGAGCTCTCAGATTATGTAGCCCAGGCCGGTATGACCCTGACCCTGAGCAGTATCCTACCCTCACCAAGAATGATGCCACAATACAGAGACAAAATGATCAGCTTTAATAATTGGCTTAATTACTGGTGTCATTCTAAGGGGATCCAATGTCTGTCTGCCTGGGATGACATGCTTGACAAGCCACTCTGCTTCGCAAGGGACGGCTTGCACCTGTCACCCCTGGGCTTCCGGATATTGGCAAAGGCTCTTGCCACCCCCATAGTGCCTTTTTTAGGCAAGGCTCAAATGATAAACCTACCACCCTAGAAAACAAAAATGGAGAAAACTAAGGGTAATACTGCTCAATGCCAGAAGTCTAAACCTCAAGATGCACGCCTCAAGCCCTCCTCAGTATGGAGAACATCGATGTCTGTGCTGTGACTGAAACCTGGTTCAAGGCTCCTGAGAGCACCCCAGCACTATCAGGTTATACCTCATATCATGCGTTCCGGCCCCAAAATCCAGACCGAACCACAAAAGGAGGGGGAGTATCCATATTCATAAAGGATACCCACACCTCCAGGTTAGTGGCAACGCACGAAGCATCGGAGACCATCCAGGTGCAATTAACCATAGGTAAAACTGCCCTACAGTTTGTAACATGCTACAGACCACCTTCTCAAACTCAGAAAACCCACACAGCCTTCCTGAAGACACTGGAGAGTATGAATGTCTCTCCAAACACCATCATATTGGGTGACTTCAACTACCCAAACAGACTGGGAACATTACTCAAGCCCCAACACCCTAGCCCAAAGGTTCCTTGAGTTCATAAACTCAAATGCTATGGAACAACTAGTCACCATTCCCACAAGAGGAGAAAATATACTAGACCTGATCATCACAAACATGGGGACAAAATGCTCCACACCGAAGTATATCCCTCATTGGTGAGATCAGACCATAAATTAATCTCACTGGAGATCCACATCCCACCCCAACCCCAGCAAAAGACCACAGTGAAGAACTTCTCAAAAGCAAACTTCACACTTTACTGGAGTGGTATCCTTCAAGGCCCCCGAGCCAGTGGAAACCACAACCCACGCTGCTGAAACCCTTACAAATGCCTTCTACAAGCACCTCCAGGAATGTATGGATCAAGCAATCCCTAATAAAATCAAGACCCTTTCCACCAAAGGCAGGCGCCCGGTCTGGTGGACCCCAGCCATAAACAAACTCTACAACAAGAGGAGAAAGCTACTACATGACAGAGCAAAATCCCTAAAAGGAAGGCATCTCTGATCAATACTAGCAAAACTATGATCACTCATAAAATCATCCAAGGCCAACTTTGAGAGAAAAAAATCGCTAATGACACAAAAGACAATCATAAAGCCTTCTTTAGCTATGTTAGAAACCTGGGTGGAAACTCCCAGATATGCTCAGAATTAGTCCAAAATGATAAAAAAAATCACTGAACCCACAGACATTGCCAACATACTGGCAGACAGGTTCAGTGCAAATTTCTCCCCTCCCTACCCCCCAAAAGGAGAAATATCTATCCCACCAGAGTCTAGCCTCCCAAACATCTCAGATGCCCAGGTGAGAGCTGCTCTCTCTAAAGCAAAAAACACAGCATCAATGGGACTGGATGGTGTCCCCGGCTGTGTGCTACACGAACTCAATGAGGAACTAAACCCACACATAAGGCTGCTGTTTAATCTTAGCCTTACTACAGGATACGCACTCAAAGAATGGCGTACGGCAACTGAGGTCCCACTCCACAAAGGCGGTGCTTCTACGGACCCTGGAAATTACCGCCCCATAAGCTTGATGAGCCTTGTCTGCAAAGCTATGGAGAGGATCATAATGGAACTCTTACATTGGGGACCTACAGACACTGGATCCTACCCAATTTGGCTTTGTCAAGGGCAGATCCTGCCTCTTGAACTTGGTCGACTTTTCAAACAGTCACTAAGGCCATTGATGAGGGTAAGGCAGTTCACACAGCCTACCTTGACCTAGCAAAAGCGTTCGACACAATACCACACTCGGGCATCATAGAAAACCTCACCAGCTTAGATGTAAACCCATATGTCACAAGATGGGTTGCAAACTGGCTCAAGGACAGAACGCACAGGGTTAGAGTTGCTGGTGCCATGTCAGACTCTAAGCTGGTCACGAGCGGTGTCCCACAGGGCTCAGTCCTGGGCCCCATCTTGTTCGGCATTTATTTTTCTGAAGTGCAGGCAAACATAGGGGGATTGTGGCTGACAAAATCTGCAGATGACTGCAAACTGGGCACCATAATTGACACTCCATCAGACACAGACATCCTCCAGAAATGTCTCATAGAAATGGATAACTGGTGCCAGTGCCATGGCCTTAAGCTAAATGCCAAAAAATGTATAGTCATACCCTTTGGGAAAAACAAGGTAACCCCTAATTACCACATAGGTGATAATCCATTAAACACGGAAGAAGTTATCAGGGACCTGGGGACCCAAGTTGACAGTAACCTCTCTTTTGACACTCACATTGCCAAAGTGGTTAGGAAGACCTTCTACATTGCCCACCTGATCATGAAGGGATTCACATCCAGATCAGGAGAGGTCATTGTACCCCTGTACTCTTCACTTATCAGACCAATGATAGAGTACAACGCCCCATTCGGAATGTACCTTACCCGACACCTGCAGCAGTTGGAAAGACCCCAAAAGTTCCTCACCAAAAGGATAAAGGGGCTCAAACATATGTCATACGATGGGTTCACTTAAGCTGAACTACACCTCCGTATGTCACAAATGCTGCCCGTTTGCAAAGAACTGTTAACAAAGGCAAAACGCCACAAAGCACTGTCCCATTAAGAGATGGCGTAAAAACAAGAACATTAACAGTTACCACAATTGATGCGCCTGGGTGAGAACTTCGCAATCTCACTAAAAAATACTTCTGTACTTGAAAAGAACTCCAAAAGCAAATCCTTCGTTGAAAATAGAACTTAATGCCAAAATAGATCCCAAAACACTGCTACAACACAGGAAATTGCAGTCGGTAAATCCAAGGGTAAAAACTCAGCTTTATTAACAGACCAAGTAAGCGCTTTCGCCGTTAGGCTTTCTCAAACTCTACAAAAAACATTGGTTTGCAGTCATTTAAATAATTAATTCTAGTCGATGATAGGTGGACCTTAATTCAAAATTTAAAGCGCCACTGACTAATATATAACATACTTTTGTACATTCACAAAAATATAACAAACTACAATACATGACTACTTTTTGTGTGGAGAAGCAGACAACTATAAAGCATTATCAACAACTATTCACAACAAATACGTAGACAACATTTAAAATTATTGTGTAAAATACCACTAACAAATGTGGAACATAATTGTATGTATTCCCACAAACTGCAATGTTATACAGAGCATAAATGCTTCTAACATAAAAATACTACAGGTTAAAATACATATTCAGGACCATCCAAGGGCACTACTTAAAAATGGAGGACAAATATATCTATTATAAATATACAATTTAAAAACTTTTCTAGGTGCTTAATACATTGATACCAAAAGGAACTACACACAGCAGTGTCTATAATAAGATTTACTTGCTATCCACTGTTGTATATAAAATGAGAAAACTAATCTATAAAAAAGAAGGAATGAACAGAACATATAAGTGAAAAAATATATATATCTACATGAATATAAAAATATGTATGTCAATAACCATCTGTTCCTGAGTTCCATCCTAACTTAGAGACCTATTCACCTTTAAAATAAAAAATGACTATAAATCTAATAAAAAAGGGTCAAATGGATCATAAAATTGTCCAAAATAAAGTATATATAAAAATATATATACACAATTGATTATACAACACTAAATATCATCTTGGTCTATAAATTCTTCTACCCTTCAATACTGGTTTAACGTGAACTTTGTCATTAAGGCCAGGTGGATGTGGTGGATTTGGATTTTGAGGTGGAGCATGTCCATTAATTCTGGGTTGGACATGGCCTTGTATGTCAGGCACAGATCACCTCTGAGCAGACGGTATGCGACTGAATAGAGCTGGAGTTTCTTCAGTCGTGCAGCATATGACATGTTTTTGAGCCCCTTTATCCTTTTGGTGAGGAACTTTTGGGGTCTTTCCAATTGCTGCAGGTGTCGGGTAAGATACATTCCGAATGGGGCATTGTATTCAATCATTGGTCGAATAAGTGAAGAGTACAGGGGTACAATGATCTCCCTTGATCTGGATGTGAATACCTTCATGATCAGGTGGGCAATGTAGAAGGTTTTCCTAACCACTTTGGCAACATGAGTGCCAAAGGAGAGGTTACTGTCTACTTGGGTCCCTAGGTCCCCGATTACCTCTTCTGTGCTTAATGGATTGCCACCTATGTGATAGTTAGGGGTTACCTTGTTTTTCCCAAAGGGTATGACTATACATTTTTTGGCGTTCAGCTTCAGGCCATGGCTCTGGCACCAGTTATCCATTTCTATGAGACCTCGTTGGAGGATATCTGTGTCTGATGGATTCTCGACTATGGCGCCCAGTTTGCAATCTGCAAACTTTGTCAGCCATAATCCTCCTAGGTTTGTCTGTACTTCTGAAAAATAGATGCAGAACAAGAGGGGGCCCAGGACTGAGCCCTGTGGGACACCGCTTGTGACCGGCTTGGAGTCTGACATGGCACCAGCAACTCTGACCCTGTGGGTTCTGTCCTTGAGCCAGTTTGCAACCCATCTTGTGACATAAGGGTTTACATTTAAGCTGGTGAGCTTTTCTATGATACCCGAGTGGGGTATTGTGTCGAAAGCTTTAGCAAGGTCAAGGTAGGCTGTGTGAACTGCCTTACCCTCATCAATGGCCTTTGTGACTGTCTCAAAGAAGTCGACCAAGTTTAAGAGGCATGATCTGCCCTTTACAAAGCCGAATTGGGTAGGATCCAACGTCTGTAGGTCCCCAATGTCTTTATTTAGGAGTTCCATTATGATCCTCTCCATAGCTTTGCAGACCAGGCTTGTTAAGCTTATGGGGCGGTAATTACCAGGGTCCGTAGAGGCACCGCCTTTGTGGAGTGGGACCACAGTTGCTGTACGCCACTCTTTGGGTACGTATCCTGTGGTGAGGCTGAGGTTAAACAGTAGCCTTATGTGCGGGTTTAGTTTCTCCTTGAGTTAGTGTAGCACACAGCCGGGGACACCATCCGGTCCCATTGATGCTGTGTTTTTAGCTTTAGAGAGAGAGCAGCTCTCGCCTGGGCATCTGAAATGTCTGGGAGGCTACACTCTGCCGGGATAGATATTTCTCCTTTTGGGGGGGAGGGAGGGGAGAAATTTGCACTGAACGTGTCTGCCAGTATGTTGGCAATGTCTGTGGGTTCTGTGATTTTTGTATCATTTTGGACTAATTCTGAGCATATCTGGGAGTTCCCACCCAGGTTTCTAACATAGCTAAAGAAGGCCTTGTGATTGTCTTTTGAGTCCTTGGCGATTTTTCTTTCAAAGTTGGCCTTGGAAGATTTTATGAGTGATCGTAGTTTTTTACTAGTGTTGATTAAGGGATGTCTTAACTTTTAGGGATTTTGTTCTTTCCTGTAGTAGCTTTCTCCTCTTGTTGTACAGTTTATGGCTGGGGTCCACCAGACTGGGCGCTTGCCTTTGGTGGAAAGGGTCTTGATTTTATTCGGGATTGCTTGATCCATGCAATCCTGGAGGTGCTCATAGAAGGCTTTTGTAAGGGATTCAGTAGCGTGGTTTGTGGTTTCCACTAGCTCGGGGGCTTTGAGGGATACCACCCCCGTCTTAAGAAGTGTGAAGTTGGCTTTTGAGAAGTTCTTCACTGTGGTCTTTTTTGTTGGGGGTGGGGGAGGGATGTGGATCTCCAGTGTGATTAGTTTGTGGTCCGATCTCACCAATGAGGGATATACTTCTGGTGTGGAGCATTTTGTCCCCATATTTGTGATGATCAGGTCTAGTATATTTTCCCCTCTTGTGGGAATGGTAACTAGTTGTTCCATAGCATTAGAGTTTATGAACTCTAGGAACCTTTGGGCTAGGGTATTGGGGCTTAAGTAATGTTCCCAGTCTATGTTTGGATAGTTGAAGTCACCTAGTATGATGGTGTTTGGAGAGATATTTATACTCTCCAGTGTCTTCAGGAAGGCTGTGTGGGATTCCTGGGTTTGAGAGGGTGATCTGTAACATGCTACAAACTGTAGGGCAGTTTTGCCTATGGTTACTTGCACCTGGATGGTCTCTGATGCTTCATGCATTGCCACCAACCTGGAGGTGTGGGTATCCTTGATGAATATGGATACACCCCCTCCTTTTGTGGTACGGTCTGGGTTTTGGGGCCGGAACACATGATATGAGGTAAAACCTGATAGTGCCGGGGTGCTCTCAGGAGCCTTGAACCAGGTTTCAGTCACTGCACAGACATCGATGTTCTCCATATTGAGGAGGGCTTCGAGGGTGTGCATCTTGAGATTTAGACTTCTGGTGTTGAGCAGCATTACCCTTAGTTTTTTTCCATTATTGCTTTCTAGGGCGGAAGGTTTAGAATTTGAGTCTTGCCTAAAAAAGGCACTATGGGGGTGGCAAGAGCCTTGGCCAATATCCAGAAACCTAGAGGTGACAGGTGCAAGCCGCCCTCATGGGCAGCGTGGCTTGTCAAGCATGTCATCCCAGGCAGACAGACATTGGATCCCCTTAGAATGACACCAGAAGTTTAGCCAATTATTAAAACTGATAATTTTGTCTCTGTATTGTGGCATCATTCTTGGTGAGGGTAGGATACTGCTCAGGGTCAGGGTCATACCAGCCTGGGCTACATAATCCGAAAGCTCCTCTATGTCTCTTTTCATGTAGTCCAGGGAGGTACGTCTCAGGTCGTTCACACCAGCATGGACAATGACTGAGTCATACTTGTACCTGCTGTGGAGTGACCCGAGTACTTGTGTTATGTGGCGGATTCTAGCGCCGGACAGGCAGCTTACTGTGACCTTCTCCTTGCTCAGTCTGGTGAGTGGGACGTCAGTGTGTCTGACTATGGAGTCACCTATGACAAGTGTGTCTGGCATTGTGTTTGGCCTTAAGGGCTGTGATTGATTTGCACACTGATTTTGTGATCTATGTGTTATTTGTGTTTTGTCATGAGGTGGCAGTTGCTTGGGTGTCTGCTTTGGAGGCCTCTGCTGTTTAGGTAGATTTTTGATCAGTGCCTCCGAGTATGTCTTTGTGTGTTTATGTGTTTGATTTGTAGTTGTGACAGTTCTATGTGAGACTGGGTGTGTGGTGTGTGTGGTTACCTTCTCCTCCTGTCTGGTCTTGCCAGTCCTGAATTGAGAGAGCTCAGCCTCCAGTTTGGCTATATAGTTGCATCTCTCTAAAGTATTTGTGTTTTGTGGGAGGAGGAGAGGGTTGTCTGTGTACATGAGGCAATTGTAACATTGCCTGAATATTCCCAGATTCACCAACTGGACAGGAGAGGATGCCAGCATCTGACCCTTCGACATGCTAGAAGAAATGAGAAGTTTGAGGTGTAACTGAGTTAAAGAGAACTTATAGGGAAATGGGTACTCCAAGGGGGTGAGTTTTAAGCTAGTGAAGTACTTTGTATATTATAGAAGTGCTTAACCTGACAAAAAAAATGCTTTAGGAACAAGTGCTGAGCTTTTCAGACAAAAAAAATGCTTTAGGAACAAGTGCTGCGCTTTGCAGATAAAGGATAGACTGTTTAGATTACAAGTAGAGAAGTTCTAAGGGAAAAAATGAAGAGGTTTAATGTCCTGAGCTGGCTGTGCAGAATCTGATTGTTTTGCTGGGACAGTAGATGAGGTAATTGAGGAAAGGACCAAGCTGGGCCTAGAGACAAGTTCCTTAGGACTGGATACCAGTACTGGCAGGGCCAGTCTGGGGCAATCAGTATCATCTTTGGCTTCTCCTGTACAACTTACCTTGGGGAGGACAGGCAGTGGAGGAAATGCATATACTGATAGGGCATCCACTTTCCATGCTAGTCTGTGATAAGTCCTTGTGCAGAATCTTTTTAGTTGGTAGTTGTGAGGCGAGGCAAACAGATCTATATCCGGGCATCCCCATTTCCTTATCATGCTGAAGACTTGGAGCCAGCTGCCACTCGTGGGGATCCATGAGATTTCTGCTTAGCTCATCTGCCAGAGTATTTTCCTTTCCTGGCAGGAAATGTGCCTGCAGATGTATTTGGCAAGTCAAAGTTGTGTCCCACATTGTCATGGCTAGTCTGCAAAGGGGGTAAGAATGTGTGCCCCCATTTGTTTATATACCACATAACCGTGGTGTTGTCTCTCTTTATCAGTAGTTGTCCCAGATGAAGTAGGCCCTTGAAGGCTGTCAGGGCATTTTAAACAGCTAGCATCTCTTTTCGATTGGTATGCAGATGCATTTGGTTTGAGGACCATGTGCCTAGAATGCATTTTCCTGCCATGTGGGCCCCCCAAGCATAATCTGAAGTGTCCGTTGTTAGTGTCTGCCTGGCTGGGGGTAATGTGAATGGCTGTCCCTTGTTCTGGTGACAAGCCATTGCCCACCATCGAAACTCCTGTTGCAGGCAGGGAATGAGAATAATCATTGTTTCCAGGCTGTGGTAATGTTGAGTCCAAATACTTTTTAGGTACCATTGAAGTTTCCTCATATGCAGTCTTGCATATGGAATTAGTAGGATGCAGGATGCCATGAAGCCCAAAGCCTGCAGAATTTTTCTTGCAGATAACTGGGTCTTCGTTGCCAACATTTTGAAACAGGTAGTCAGTTGCTTTTGTTTGTCTGGCGTGAGATAAGCCATCTGGGCAGTTGTATTCAAGCTTGCACCCAGGAATGTTCTCTTGAGAGGGTACTAGATTTGATTTCTTTTCGTTGACTGTCTACCCTAGGCATGTTAGAAGTCTTTTCACAAATGCCAGATGTTGAAGAAGAATGTCCTTGTCCTCTGCTTGAATTAGACAGTCGTCCAAAATAAGGATATATTTGTATCCCTCTTTGTCTGCAGAATACTATTACTGGTGCCCGGCACTTTGTGAAGACCCTGGGTGCAGTAAATAAGCCAAAGGGCAGTGCTGAGAATTGGTAATGCATTAAACCAGCCTTGAATCTGAGGTATCTTCTGCACAATTGTCTTATTGGAACACGCAGATATGCCTCTTTTAGGTCTACAGTCACAAGCCAAGCGTTCTTGCCCAGCATTTTGAATTTTGGAATATCCAGGAATGTGTTCAAAATAGTCCAGTATTGGCCTCCTGGCCTTGTCCTTTCTGGGTACTAAGACCAGTCGAGTAGAATCCTTGTCCCTGGATATGAACAAGAGTTGATTGATAGGAAGAAGAACAAGTTAATTCGTGAGAATCCTTGTCCCTGGATATGAACAAGAGTTGATTGATAGGAAGAAGAACAAGTTAATTCGTAACTTGCGTGATTACGACAACAAACACGCTTTTTTGGTGGCGACTAATCCCAAAGCACGGAAATCACAAGTGCAGTTTGAACAGAAGAAGCGGTTTGCGAATAAGGAGAACAGGGCGTTTACCTCAGGGGAAAGTGCTACATCGGTGACTGAAGGTGATACGGATGAAGATTTTCCTTATTTACCTCCTGCGGGGAACAGTTATATGAATACTTTTCGTGGTGGCTTCAGAGGTCGGAAACGTAGCTGGAATGGGGCAGCACAAGGTTATTACACAGAACAAAGAACATTTCAATGGACTAATAAACGGGGTAAATGGGATTGATAAAAATGTTAATAATTCTATTGAATGTAAGTATGTCATTAATTTATCTGGATTTGAGCTCTCTGACTGTGATATTTCAGTATTAGAAAAAGGTTTAAAATTTGCGCCAACTGTTTTGCCCAGACTGCATGAATTAAAATGGGATGTATTTCGTTTTCTTCGAAAGTTGAAATTAATACATTTTTTTTAATACAGAAGGTGAAATAAGTAAAATGTGTGAAGATGTGAGTGATGAGACTAAGCTCTGAGGATAGTTTTTATTCTTGTCATTCAGTGGAAGATTATAATGCTTATTGCAAGTTAAATACAGATAATATTAAAGTGAAAAGTGAATTTGTTCCCTTTTGTAGAAATGAATATATATCTCATTTTGATATGTCCTTAAATTATAACGTACAAACAGAATTTAATAGATTTATGGATAAAAATTAAAAATGTGTTGAATACAATTTAGATAGAACAGAATGGAAATGTTTGAATAATAAGTAAAAATGATGAAATAGTGTTCAAACCTGCAGACAAAGGGGGGAAGTTGGTTGTATTAAATTACATGCAGTATGCTGCTATGTGTTATGCACACTTGAATGACAATGTAGTATATAAGCAAATTGAAATGGCTGAATATATAAAAGCTCAGATAGAATATAAGGAATTGTTAAATAAGGGACAAAGATTACATTATTTCTCAATTAAAGATGTAAAAGATAAATTTGCTATAAAAAATCCTAGAATGCCATGTTTTTATTGTTTGCCCAAAATTCACAAATCTTTATACAATCCACCTGGGCGGCCGATTGTTTCTGCCAGTGGTAGTTTTTTACATAATATATCTTGTTTTCTACATGAATTTTTAGTTCCTTCAGTTAAAAAATTACCATCATATATAAAAGATGTATTTGAATTTAACAAAATTGGAGAAAATAAAATGGGACAAGGATATGTTTTTTGTAGTAATGGATGTAGTTAGCTTATATACTATAATTAGTCATGGAGATGGAATGAGAGCTATTAAATATTTTTTAGGAGAAAGTCCGGTTGTAGAATATATACTTGAATTATGTGCTTACAGAATAATATATTTGAATTTGATGGTAATCTGTACAAACAAACACAGTGAACAGCTATGGGGGCACCATTTGCCCCGTGTTATGCAAACATATTTATGGGTCTGTTCGAAAATTTGTATATTTATACTAATCAATTTTTTCAAAGATTTGTAATTAAATATTTTAGATACATAGATGATCTTATTTTTATTTGTAAGGGAGGTAGTGACTTAGTTGTTCAATTTGTAAGTGAAATACAGGTAAATAATATGGGTGTAAAATTTGATGGATTACAAAAAGGAAATAAGGTCCATTTTTTGGATGTGGTAATACAAGGTAGAAATGATTTAAAAAAAAAATTGTTACGAACATATATAGGAAATTTCCAGAAGGTAATAACATACTGCATGGGGAAAGTTTCCATCCATTATATACTATTAAATCCATTCCATATACTGAATTTATGAGAATAACAAGGTTATGTAATAATTTGGATGATAGAAATAAAGAATTGTTTCAGAGTTTTTGTAGATTTAAAGAAAGGGGATATATGGAAACCAACTTAAATGAAAGTTTAAATAGAGCAGTTGGTAATAAAAGTAGGGAATATAATTGGAATTCTCACAAAAATATAAATAAAATTAAGAAAGATGAAGATATATATTTTACTACTATATATTCAGTTTTATCTGAAGAAATTCTGGATATAGTAAAATCTAGTTGGAATATTGTTAGAAGAGAGGTAAATTGTTTGAAACAAAAAAGATTGTTTTTCTTTTAATAGAGGTAAGAACATAAAAGATTTCATAGTTCACAGTAGATTTCATATGCCGAAGGTTAATGTAGGAAGGGGTATAGATGGAAAAGGTACAGTGGCATGTGGAAATTGTAGCATCTGTAAATATGTGAGTCCTACCTTTACTACAATTAATGGTATTAACTTCCAAACTAATGGACATTTTACCTGCAAAACTGAAAAAGTTATATATGGACTTAAATGTACTTGTAACAAATTCTATATAGGAGAAACCAAAAGACAGTTTTCATGCAGGATAAAAGAACATATTAGAGATATTAAAAATAATAAGTTAACTAGTCCTGTGGCTATACATTTTAATGAATTTCATGAAGGTAGCCCAGAGGGGCTTGTGGTCACAATTTTAGATAATGTTGTTTTAAATAAATTTATGAATGATTAATATGTTAAATATATTCGGAGGAAAAAAGAAGCATTCTTAATTTTAAAGTTTAATACTATGTTCCCTATGGGACTAAATCAGGAATGCTTCTGGAAAAGTTTTGTTTGAAGCTCATTTCTTTAAAAGGTTGATAGTAGCCAATTATTTCATTAGTTAATTGTTTAATATGTGTTTTAGCTGGGGTATAAATGTATGGGTTGTATACAAGTGTTTGTACTCTGTTAAAGGCAAGTGGCCGAGGTGCTAGAGATTCGAGATTCTTTGTGTGGATTCTAAATAAATATTTCCTACTACGGAGCTGCTGGTCTGTCGTGTGTGGTATATCAGAATCCTTGTCCCTGCTGTTGCTCTTGTAGTTGCTGAATGGCCCCCATGTCCATGAGGGATGAAACTTGTTTTTGTGCCTCTGCCCATTGATTTCTTGGCAAATCTGGCCAACCGTTTGCCTTTAGCAGAGTATGGAAATGGAATCTGTAGCCTTGTGACACTATATTTAGAACCCACTTGTCCTGGGTTATAATGTGCCAATTTTGAGCAAAAAGTGCTAATTTCCCCCCTAAGGGTGCTGCCAGAAGATAAGTGCTTGGTGCAGGCAGGGGAAAGTCATTGGGACTGCTTTCTGTGGGTTTATCTTCTCCAACTTTGGAGATAGAAGCACCCCATTGTTTTGACCTGTAAGAACCTTGCGCCTGGGATCTGCCCCTAGGATGTCTGGATCTCCCCCTTTGGAGGTCTGTCTGACACAGGAAAGGACCAATTTTTGCAGGCCAGTGTCTACTGAGTCTAGGTGGCAATACTTATAAAAATTTTTAACAGTTTGCATAGATTTAGCTTTGTCTTCCATTTTCTTTAACACCTCTTCTGCCTCAACACCAAACAGAGTATCATGCTGTAAAGGTGCATCTAGTAACTTAGCTTTAACGTGATCAGGCAGATTTTGTTCCTTTAACCAAGCATGCCTCCTAATTACAGAACCTGTAACTGCGGCCCTGCAGGAGGCCTCCAAAGAATCAAAACCACATTGCAAAGTATGCTTTCCAACTTGTTCAGCTGCATGCAATAAATCCTGCATTTTTGTTTTCAGCACATTCAGAATTTATCATTTTCTGTTTAAGCAATCCCATAACATGTAGCTGATATTTGAGCATATGAAACTGACAGTTTAAGGCCCTTATAGCCAAAGTCGCAGATGTGTAAACCTTTTTTCCCCCCATCTATCCAGTGCCCTTGAATCTCTGTCAGAGGGGATTGGGTTTTTTCCTGTTGAGGCCTTAACTCCCTTTGGACCCTGTGAAATAGTTTCTGGGTCAGCAGCAGGGTTTTTAAAAAGAAATTTGTGTGAGTCAGGGACCCTGTAATATCTGTCAGGCTTACTGGGAGCTGGAGGTAAGGCGTCAGGGGTAAAACTACACTCCGAGAACACATCATCCACAATGTCTAACACAGGGGGAATGGCTAGAGGCCTGTGCTTTGGTAGTAAAATGAAATCCCTGAGCCTCTTTTTAGATTCTGAAAAATATTGGCTCTCAGTGAAAATGCTCCCTCATGGTATGCAAGGTTTCCCCAAAAGAATAATCTTCAGGAGGGGATGCTGAAGGTATAGATTCTTCAGCATCAGAATCCTCATAGGGGGGTAAAGAATATTCCTGATCAGAAAAGGAACCAGAAGAAATGGAAACCTGATCTGAAGATTCATAGTCAGTGTCTTGCCTAGGCCTCTTATCAGGAGGGGGATGGGAACCCCTGATCAAGGTAATCAGGTCTTCGGCCATTTTGATAATCTGTTTTTTGGGCATAGAGGCCTGTACATGTGGCTCATGAGTTTGTTTCTTTGCTTTAGAAGATGCTTTAGTCTTTGTCTTTGAAGCTGAAGGCATTTTAATGTAAAGATGTTGAGGTCTGAATACACCCTCAGAAGCCGGTAACTGCTCAGCGACTCCAGACCCATCTGAAGGATTAGCGTCTGAGGCTCCAATACTTTTGAGTATCCAGTGGCATGACCGACTCCACGTGGGAGTCGGTAGTAGCCTGCGACTCTAAAGTATAGGGTGTCAGGGGCTGCGAAAGCGCCTTAATGAGAACTGGCGAACCAGCCACTGGCTTAGGAGAAGTTTGTTGTCAGTTTTGGGCCTCGGTTGTTTTTCTCTATCCTTTTCTTTGCGTTTTTTTATAAACTCCAGTAGTCGGATGGCTATCCAATGACATTTTTGGATAATTAAACTGGCTACCAAAATACTTTAAGGCAAAATAATACCGATGCTTAATAATGCACTGGTTAAATCTAGCACAAATCTGACAACCAGTAACATTGTTATCAGAGCTTAGGCAAGGAATACAGTAAGAATGAAAATCCTTATGAGGTATTTGCTTTCCACAAGTAATGCAATTAACTTTTTCTGACATCGGTCTGGAGCAAGAAAAAAGTTTCCCCAATGGGGTACTTAGCTTATGGACTTCGGTTCTGAAACTCGAACACGAATATTTCAGGTGTCGGCTGACCAGCACTTGCGAACTGCTTCGGCTTTGGGCACCACGCAGCAAGAAAAACTGAAGAAAATGACATCGGCTGCTTCTTTTATACCCCTGACGACCTGACGTCAGGGAAGGGGTGAGAGCAGCTGAAGCAGGACCCAAGACTTTGGAATTTGGGCTGAATGAGGGCAACCTGCCAGCAGATTACCCCAAATGTAATGACCGCAACAGTGAAACACGAAGAACATCTTTTGTTTTGAGATTTATCTCAGAATTATTAGAGACTGGGTAGGAAATGGCTTTAGCGGCTATTTGTAGGAATTTGGCAAGTAGTTTGTCTACTGCTAAAGTGGCGGATTTAATATAGAGTCGGTAAAGAACTCATTGAATTGGGTGGCTGTGTTTGTTGAGGTGGTGTCTATGTTTGAATGAGGAGTTGGTGATTTACCTGGTAGGAGAATACTATTTATAGCGGCCCAGAACTTGTGGGTTGGCATTATGCTTAGTTTGCATTTCACTATAGTATTTTTGTTGGTCTAGTCTGATTTGTTTTTTTTTTTTTGCAGTGTTTCTCAGTTGTAAGAATGTTTGCCTAGTAGGAGTAGTTTTGTTTTTGCAACAGGTGTCCCATGCTTTGACCCTTTGTGTCATAAGTTGCCTAGTGCTCTTGTTAAGCCATGAGGCATAGACGGTTTTAGTGCAGATCTGTCTTGGTGGAGCAAGTTGGTTGAGAAGGCCTAAGAAGATGGTGTTGAAATACTCAACTGCTTCATCTAAAGGAAGTGTTAAAAGAGGGGACCAGTTAGAGTGTTTAACAGCTGTAGTAAGGTCATCAGCCCGGAGGTTTTTACTGTATCTGATGTGTTCAAGAGAGTTAGTTCTAGTGAGTTTAGTTTGATCTCTGATGAAGAAGGTTGGGAGGTGGTCACTTAGTGTCAGGTAGTGTACTGGAATTATAGATGAAAGCTGGGCGATTGGTGAGAGGTGATTTAAGTGAGGTCCAATCCATATTAAAGTCGCCTAGTATAGTGGTTTCAAGGGGGAGGGCTTTTGATGTCCACTGGAGAAGAGATTCTATGGTTTTGATGTTATCTCTTGGAGGGATATATGGTCCTAAGATATTTAGCTGTTTTTGTGCAGTTAGTCTTACCTTAGCAAGTAGGAGCTCTGCATTATTAAATGCAGGGATTTGTATGGTAAACAGTTCAACATTGATGTTGTTCTGACATAGGAGAGCGACTACCTCCTCTTTTAGCTGTTAGCTGTACGGTCTTTTCTTAGTATGCTACAACCAGGGGGAAGTACTTCACTTTTAATATGTGGTTTAAGCCATGTTTCTGTGAGAAGATGATGTCAGGTAAGTATAATGCTATGGTTGCATGGAGCTCAGTGGTTTTGTTAAGGATGCTTCTTATGTTATGACTTATTAGAATATTGTGGTTTCTCTTAAGTAGTCTAGTATTGGTTCTAGTCCGATTCTGACGATTTGTAGGACTTGATATAGAACCTTGGTTCAGGTTGATATCATCACTACATAAGTAGGTGAGAGGCAATGTTTATAATGGTTTGTAGATATTTGGAGAAGGCTAAGTCACATTGTACGGATACCCTAAATTTGCTTTGATAATGGAGGAGTTTGTAGGGGTGTAGGTCATAGGTGGTGTGGTTAAAGTGTGAGGGTGAGATGAGTAAGGGGTAGTTAATGAATGCTGGAAGTGAGGTTGCGGTGGGGTGATTGTAATGTTGTTCAAGTAGGGTGAGGTTAGATGGGCTGTAATGTTGAGTGCTAGTGTTACCATTATTTGATGGGAGTACATGTTTCGTTTGTTAGACATGGTAGGACTGTATAGAGATAACCCTGTGGAATGTGTAGGGGTCCTGATAGTACATATGTAGGATGGATTGTAGTAACTTTGTGAGTGAGGAGCTACTATGTGTAGATTGTGTAATATCCACACACAAGTCTTAACATATCTCCTCTCCAACAGTCTTCTTGCCGAAACTCAACACTGTGGGTTTTGATAAATGTTACTTTTCTGGTATGTATAATGCACAGTTATGGTAAACAGCAGCAGCAGACCTCCTTTTTTCTCACCCCTCTTCTATTAGTGTTTTATGGTCCTAACCTGAGATGACACCCTGACCTCTTGTAGAAAATAGGGAAAAAAAGGGGTTTGATGGTGATGACAACCCTGAATTGTTGCAGGAGGATAACAACGGACATAACTGCCTTGTCAATTGTAGTTTAACATCTGCTTCCGCTTTTTTAAGATTTCCATTACAAAAGTATTTGGCCTACAGCTAAATATCATTTCCCCTATGATTCTTTCAGTCATGTCAGTAAACATGACTGGTATAAACTATATTTGTTTCTAGATTTTCACTCTGCCCTAGCTAAAGACATTTCCCTTTCTTCTCAAAAAGTTTTGAGAGCTGTGGCTATCATTATACATGTACAGATATATAGATATATGTAGATATATACCTGTATATGTGGGTGCATTTGTAGATCTGAAAAATACCCACAGCAGATGCTAAATATAGACATCCTTATGTCGAAATGGTGGAAGTCAACAAGCAAGTAAAAACACACAGAAAACCAGCCTCAGCTCAAGCAAACCAAAAAAAGACATTGTTTTCTGCAGGGGGGACAATCCCCCCTTGCACCCCCCACAGCCCCAGAATTGTTTTCTCTGACACCTGTCCACCAACTGTTTAGACCATCATAAATGGTTCACTAAATGGCTGTCAGAGACTAATGGGATGAAAAGGAAACACAATTTATAATTAGAAGTTATGTACCTACCATAACATTCCATGTTAGTTGTCTTCTTCTCGCCTTCTTTCTTGCTGGATGGATCGGCTCCGACTCGGCCACTCTAAAAGCTCGAGAGCTAGTTCCACCGGCTCGAGGCTCCCCTATATCCCACAATGCTAGGCGGTAACTCCTCAGATCTCGTTTGAAAGCTAAGGCCAGCAATAAAATTCCATAAGGAACAAAGAAGAAAACTCTTTTAGGTCTGTCCTGGCTAGGGGGAAGGAGGGTGGGACGCAAGAAAGAAGGCGAGACGAAGACAACTAACATGGAACGTTATGGTAGGTACATAACTTCTAAATGTTAAGTTGTCAATCTCGCCTTCATTCTTGCTGGATGGGACCGCGTCCCTAGCACCTTGTCCCGGGTGGCCTATCGGAACAGACTCTTGAGTACAGTGGAACCAAAGTTGGCTCGGTCTCTAGAGGCCAAATCCAACTTATGAGAAATGAAGGTATGGGGAGAAGCCCAAGTAGCTGCCGAACAAATCGAATCAATAGGCAGCCTGTCTTGGAAAGCTACAGAAGTGGCTAAAGCTCTAGCTGAATGAGCCCTGGGTTTGGATGGCAACTGTTGATGTCTCGTCTCATACACTAGGGTAATCAATGAAGTAAGCCATCTAGAGAGAGAGACTTTAGAGACTGGAAGGCCCATTCTACCTTCTGCAGAAACAAACAGTTGGTCAGATTTCCTGAATTGTTTGGTCCTGTCTAAATAGTACCTAAGTTGGCGATGAACATCTAAACAGTGTAACTTTTGTCTGACCTATTAGAATAGTTTGGGAAGAAAACAGGAAGCTCAATGGTTTGATTCAAATTTGCCAAAGAAGCTACTTTGGGCAAAAAGGACGGGTTAGTACGCAAGGACACCCTGTCCTTATGAAATACCAGATAAGGGGGTCGACTACACAGAGCATGGAGTTCGGAGACTCTTCTAGCTGAGGTGATAGCTACTAAAAAGAGCGTCTTCCAAGAAAGCAACTTTATAGAACATGAAGCCGCAGGTTCAAAGGGGGGAAGAATTAAGGATGTTAGAACCAAGTTGAGATCCCATTGAGGAGGAGGATCTCTGATGGGTGGTTTGAGTAGAAAGACTCCCTTTAAAAAGGCCTTGCAGAGTTTATGAGACATGATAGAGGACTCTCAGATTCCAACATGAAAGTTGGAAATTGCAGCCAACTGAACTCTAATGGTAGATGGGGACGAACCTGCATGGAAAAGTTCGGCTAGAAAGTCTAGAACTGTTTGAATAGAAGCAGTGAAAGGATCTATATTCTTTGACTGCGCCAAATAGGAAAAACGTTTCCACTTGCTATGATAAATCTTCCGAGTGGAAGATTTATGAGAGGCAATCAAGATATCTCTAACTGAGTGAGATATCAAAGGAAGCCTGGCTAAGGTCGGAATTGGAGGAACCAAGCTGTGAGGTTCAGAGATGGAAGGGAGTGGTGCAACTGACCCGACTGATGGGTCAAGAGGTCTGGAACTGGGTCCAGATGCCAAGGTTGTTCCAACAGATAACGGTGGAGAAAGGGGAACCAAATTTGTCAAGGCCAGTAAGAGGCAATGAGGATCATAGAAGCTTCCTGAGTGATGGCTTTCTGTATCAGCTGGGATATAAGTGGGAAGGGAGGAAAGGCATATAGAAGTCCCCGGGGCCAAACGTGCACTAGAGCGTCTCTGCTGGGATGGCCTGGTTGGGGAAAGAGGGTGAAAATATCGTTGCACTTGCTGTTTTGGGGAGTAGCGAAAAGGTCGCAGCTAGGCCTGCCCCACTTTCGAAAAACTTTCTCCAACACAGAATTGTTCAGAGACCACTCGTGAGGCATGAGAATAGCTCTGCTCAATTTGTCCGCAATCACATTGGACTTCCCGGGGATGTGCATTGCTAACAGAAATCGCCGAGAAGAAATCGCCCATTGCCATAGTCTGAGTGCCACTCGACATAGGGGGTAAGACCTGGTTCCGCCTTGTTTGTTGATGTACCACACTACAGACATGTTGTCTGTTTGTATTGCTATAATTCCCTTGGGAAGAGAGTCTTGTAGGGCTTGCAACGCTAGAAGCACTGCTCTCATCTCTAGGACGTTTATGTGCAAGTGGCACTCGAACGGTTGCCACATGCCCTGGACTGTCCTGCCCTGGAAATGCCCCTCCCCACCTGATCAGGGAGGCGTCCGTTGTCACTGTAGCAACCGGAGGGGGAGGGACAAAAGGTCTCCCTAGGAGGAGCTGAGGAGATGTGATCCACCAAGAGAGATGACTCTTGCACGACTGAGTTATCCGAATAGGATGGGACATTGGAAGGCTTTGGTAGGACCATTGTGTGAAGAGCATCCATTGCAAAATCCTCATGTGGAAGCGAGCTAATGGTAGGAGAGGGATGGCCGCCGCCATAATCCCCAAGACTTTCAGGATCTGTCTGGCTTTGACTTTGTTGCTCTGCAAAAGAAGAAAGACCTGTTTGTGAATGTCTGCTATCTTCTGCTCTGTGAGTCTGGCTGACATCTTGACTGTGTCTAGATTCGCGCCTATGAAAGTCATAACAAGACAAGGCGACAAGACAGACTTTTCGTAGTTTATTGAAATGCCTAATGCCTGACATGTGCGAAAGATGTAGTCTCTGGCGAGGAGTAAAAGATGCTTGGTGGGGGCTGTAAGGAGCCAGTCGTCTAGATAAGGAAACACCTGGAATCCTTGACGTCTCAGATGAGAGGCTACCACTGCAATGCATTTGGTAAACACTCGGGGGGCTGTAGCGAGACCAAAGGGCAGGGCTCTGAATTGAAAATGACTGGTTCCCAGCCTGAAGCGGAGAAACCTCCTGGAGCGTCCATTCATCTTGATGTGATAGTACGCGTCCTGGAGGTCTATAGAGCACATCCAGCTGTCCCGTTCCAAAAGAGGAAGAATGGACTGCAGCGTGACCATCCGGAACTTTGTTTTCTTGATAGACTTGTTCAAGTTGCTGAGATCCAAAATGGGTCTCCAGTCCCCTGTTTTCTTTGGAACCAAAAAGAATTTGGAGTAGGTTCCGGATCCTGCTTGGTCTGCTGGCACTGGTTGAATAGCTCTTTTTGCGAGCAGCTTTGAAATTTCTAATGCTGCTTGCTCCCTTTGACTGGGTGGAACGTCTGGAAGGGATTTTTTGGACAGCTTTGGAATGAAAAGGAAAGGGATTCTGTAGCCTTCGGAAATAATAGACTGTACCCACTTGTCTTGAGTTAAAGATAGCCAGGCTTTTGGGTACAGTGACAACCTTCCCCCGACTGCCTCCGAAGGTGGACAGTCGGGCAACACCTCAGGGATGCTGAAAGGGCTTGTCGGAAAAGGATTCTCGACTGCCCTGATTCTGCGGGCCCCCTCTGCCTCTGGGACGGCGTCTGCCATTGTTGTTCCCCCCTCTGCCTTTAGAGGGGAATCGACTCTGTCCGTCAGGCAAGTCTCCTTGAGACTGTTTATGGAACCACATCTTTCCCCCCTTCTGACCTTTGGGGTAAGGTCTAGGAGTAGAAAAATGGACTCCGACGGCAGAAAGAGTTTTGCCATCAGTCTCGCACCTAGTCAGGGTTTCCTTCACTTGAGGACCAAAGAGGGATGATCCATCAAAGGGGGAATTAGTGAAGGACGCCTTAAAGGGGTCCACAAAATTACAAAGCCGCATCCAGGCGTGCCTACGCAAGGCTACACCTGTACCTGCCGCTCTACTTGCTCCATCAGCCGCATATGAAAGGAGGCGCATGGAGGAGTTGGTTATAGAATTAAGGGTAGCCAGCTGAGAGTTCATCCTGTCCTGAAAACCCGCAGCTGTTGGGTCCTTCAACATTTCACTCGCTTCCTTGAGTAAATCCCTCTGAAGTCGAGTAAAATGACACAGGTAATTCAGTGATCTCATAGTAAAGGTCGCTGACGAGAACATCCGCTTCCCGTACCTGTCCATCGACCTAGACTCCTTGTTAGGAGGATGAACAGGCACTGAAGGATCAGCTAACTCCTTCTTGGTAGCTGCAGCCACCACCATAGCATCAACAGAGATGCCCTTGGTCAGAAACTCTTTATCCTTGGGGGCCGTGATGAACTTAGATGGTCTCCTGGGGGTGGGTTCCACTGAGTCAGGAGCCGCCCAAGCCTTCTTTGCCACCACTTGCATAAGGGGGTCAAAGGGAGGGGACACCCAGGAGATGGAAGGACGAGAGCCAAACACCTCAAGGTACACTGATTCATCCTCTGAAGGGTTGAGGGCTGGCCAATTCCCCCTCTGTTTTAAGATTTCAAGGATGTCTGCAAAAGAGACATCTTCAGAGGGGGAACGAGGGGACCCTTCAGAATCCTCTAAATCAGTGTCAGAGATGACAGACTCAGGGGAGTCAATGTGCTTCCTCTTACACTGCCTTTTCCTAGGGGGATCTCCTGCAGGGTCAGGAGAGGCCTCGGAAGGGGAGGAGATCCCCACAGGGGGAACTTGAGGAGCTGGCTCTCTACGATCGGGGATGAGAGAGTGAGTCGAAATCACCGGAGGCACCATAGGGGGAGGGGCAGAAAGAACAGACTGGGGAGTAGAACCTGGTTCTAACACGCTCCTCATGACCTCAAAGGCACCCCTGTCAGGCAGAGCCGAAGGTCTTCGTTCAAAACTGAAAACCTCCCCGGCACTGACAGTGATGGCTCCGAGGTCGATGTCGGAGCCGAACTCACCAGCGCCGAAGCACCGAAAGGGAGAGCGGGGTCGGACAAGGGTCCGATGCCACTCGCCCCCTCGGAGCCGACGAAGGAAGTCCGGCGCCGAGATTCTTCCAAAGAAGACATCGGAGCAGATGACGGAACCGAAGACAAAGGTATCGGTTCCGACGCCTCCCCAGTATCGGGTCCGAGCCGCCCCGGCTCCGAACTCAAAAGAGTCAGAGGAGGAATAGATTGAGTGGTAGGAATAGGTCTCGACTGTTGAGTCGGACTTTGAAGCATCTGGGCCAATGCCTCGGACTTAAGAAGTCGACTCACTACTCTCTGAAGGTCATGGTCCGATAACCTGGAAGACCTAGAAGAGTGGGATCTATGGCTCCATTCAGACAACAAGGGTGATGCTGGAGCCGAATGAACGGAGCCGATGGATGGAGATCGGGACCTCTTCCTGGCTGTTGGTTCCGATAATAAAATCGGAACCGACAGAGTAATGTCTTCCTCGGCTCCGGCCGGAGCCGAGGACACCGTAGGGGCTTGTATTCGAGATTCATCATTCGAGAACAAAAGCCGATGTTCGAATAGCTTTAGTGCCTCCAGAAGACGGCTCAGAGGCTGGAGCCGAAGGTCTAGAAGGCTTCGAGGGTTTCCCCGATGACTGAGTCGAGGGACCCTCAGGCTTAAGTAAGCCCCTTAAAATAAGTTTATTTTTTCGCTCCTGCAGGACTCTAGGGCTGAAGCCATGACAAACAGCACATTAGTCCTGCAGGTGCAAAGGTCCTAGGCAGTACACACAAGAAGTGTGACCGTCTGTCAGAGACATCTTCTGACAGCATGAGTCACACTTCTTAAAGCCCGAGACCTTTGATTCCTTAGACATATCTAAGGGAAAGTGTAACACACAAGCACACACACCGATTACACTTAGGGTTAAATTAACACTAATTTAAACAAATTATAAGTAATAGTAATAAAATTCCCTATAAAACACAGTCACTCACTGGGAAGGGAGGGACTGGGCCTAGGGCCCGAGGGAAACTTTTTTAGAGTTTGTGGAAAAAAGGGGGTGGTAAGTTAACGGGAATGGGATAAACTAAATTAATACTAACTATTTATAAGAAAAATTTACTTTAAGGGGAGAAAAGGCTAAGAAAACAAGTTCTTTACCAAAAAACTAACCTGAGCTGGTAGGAACACACCTCGATCGCTGTAGCGGCAAACGAGATCTGAGGAGTTACCGCCTAGCATTGTGGGATATAGGGGAGCCTCGAGCCGGTGGAACTAGCTCTTGAGCTTTTAGAGTGGCCGAGTCGAGCCGAGGATCGGCTCCGAACCCATCCACTAAGAATGAAGGCGAGATTGACAACTTAACATTTATATATATATATATATATATATATATATATATATATATATATATATATATATATATACACACACACACACACACACACACACACACACACACACACACACACACACACACTCGACTTCTAAACTTCCAACTGCAGAATGCTAAAAAAGAAGTTATGTACTAACCATAATGTTCCATGTGAGTTGTTCATCTCACCTTCATTCTTACTAATGGGTTCGGAGCCAATCTCCGGCTCAGACTCGGCCAAGTACAAAGCTCGATGTCTCCAACCAGCTCAAGGCCAACTCCCCATCTCATGATGCACCCTGTGTTACCTCAGATCTTGTTTGCTGCCCCAATATACCATATATCCTTACTCACTTCTTAGGAAAAGAAACAATGGAAAAAGACAATCAGACCATGACAAATCATAATTCTGGGCCCTTGAGAAACCTGGAAGGGGGTAGGTGGGTGGGACGTAAGAATGAAGGCGAAATGAACAACTCACATGGAACATTATGGTGAGTGCATAACTTCTTTATGTGAAGTTGTTCTATCTCGCCGTTTATTCTTACTAATGGGTAGCATCCCAAGCACCATCTTTCTCGGGTGGCTCAAGGGAGTATATTCCTCAAGACAGAACCAAAGGAAGCACTGTTCCTGGAGGCCTTATCTACTTTATAATGAGTGATAAAGGTATGAGGCCTTGACCAAGTGGCTGCTGCACAAATCGTATCTATTGGCAACCTAGCAGCAAGAGCTAAAGTAGTAGAAACATCTCCAGTTGAATGGGCCTTAATTTTGTGTTGTAGTGGAGCATTCACTGATGAATAAGTAAAAGAGATGCAATCTGATAACCATTTTGACAGTGTTTGCCACAGGTCCACCTTTTTTTGGACTCTGAAAAAGACACAAAGATTCAGTTCAGATTTTCTAAATTCTTTGGTTCTACGCAGGTAGAATCGAAGTTGCCTATGAACATCAAGTTTGTGCAGCATATACTCCAACTTATTGCTATGATTAGGGGAAAAAAACAGTAATTCTATCATTTGGTTAAGATTAACTTCAGAACAAACTTTAGGTAGGAATTATGGGCTCATTCGTAACAAAACTCTATTAGAATGAAAAATCAAATAAGGGGGTTTAATGGACAAGGCTTGCAATTCTGAAACTCTCCGAGCAGATGTGATAGCTACTAAGAAAATGGTTTTCCAAGATAAGTACTTCAATTCACATGAAGAAGTTGGTTCAAATGGTGGAAGAATGATGCGTGAAAGCATAAAATTTAAATTCCAAGGTGCATAAGGAGATTTAACGAGTGGTCTCAGGTGTGTGGTCCCCTTAAGAAAGCCTTTGGATAGTTTATGTGACATTACGTTAGAGCCATCACTGCCAAGGTGGAAATTAGAGATTGCTGCAAGCTGGACATATTACACAGTCAAAGTTCCATAACTCCAAACACCTAATGGTCGAACCATTATGTTCGAAGTTACAAAACTTCGACTACAGAAAAAAAAAAAAAGAACGAACAACAAAATAAATTGTTGTAAGCAGGGGGGCAAGCCCCCCTACACCCCTCACACAGGGGAGTGCACTCCCCACACCCCCCACTACTTAAATATACCAACTCCAAGATTACACCACATTGAACAAAATGGAAACCTCCGCTCATGGAGATTTCCATTCAAACGCTCAAACTTTTACAAATTCGAACTTATGGTCTCAACCATATGTGGTTCGAACTTGTAAAAGTTCGACTATGTGATAGGAACCTAAACGTGAATGGTGGCAACAGCAGCTCCTTTGTTGAAAAGCACTGTCAAAAATTCCAGGATAGAAGAAATCGGGGCTAGGTAAGGGTCAATATTATTCTGACAGGCCCATATAGAAAATCTCTTCCATTTGCTGAGGTACAATTTTCTAGCAGAGAATTTATGAGAAGACATTAAGATATGTCGCGTTTCAGATGAGACGTTATGGAACCTGGATATATTGGGAATTGGAGCAGCCAAGCTGTCAATTTCAGGGATTGAAGAGAGGGATGAAGAGCCCCCGATGAATGAATCCGGAGGTCTGGAACTGGGTCCAGAATCCAAGGCTCTTCCAATAGATGAGTTCGAAGGAAGGGGAACCAAATCTGATGAGGCCAGAAAGGGGCTATTAAAATGATGGTCCTTCCCAAGGCTTTGGCTTTTTGTAATTCTTTGGGTATCAAAGGGATTGGTGGGAAGGCATAAAGACCTGGGGCCAATCATGTAAGAGGGCGTCCTTTGGGACATTCCCCAGGGAGGGGATTAGGGCAAAGTAGCTGCTGCATTTTGCATTCATGGGAGATGCAAAGAAATCTCAGCAAGGCTGGCCCCATCTGCAGAATATCCTTTCCGCTATCTCTTCCTTGAGGGGCCACTCATGGGGCAACAAAATTGCCCTGCTCAGTTTGTCTGCTATTACGTTGGATTTCCCCGGGATGTGCATTGCTGACAGAAAGTGCTGGGTGGATGTAGCCCACTGCCATGCTCTCACAGCCTCGCGACAAAGGGGGTAAGACCTGGTTCCTCCTTGTTTGTTTATGCACCAGACTACAGACATGTTGTCTGTCTGAATCACGATTGTTCCCAGAGGAGGAGAGTCCTGAAAGTACTGCAATGCCAAGAGTACTGCTCTCATCTCCAGGATGTTGATGTGCAGATGAGTCTCTAGTTAGTTCCATGTGCCTTGGGCTGTTCTCCCCTGATAATGCCCCCCCACCCAATCAGGGATGCAGCCGTGGTCACAGTGGTCGTTGGGAGTAGGTAGGACAAAGGGACGACCTATCGTTACTTGATGAGATGTTAACCACCACCGAAGATCCTTTTTGCAGGAGTTTGTTACAGTAATCAGATGTGACATTAGGAGTTCATGATAGGACCATTGTGTGAACAGGAGCCATTGTAGAATTCGCATGTGCATGCAACCCAAGGGAATTGCTGTGATTGCAGCCGGCATTGTCCCCAACAAAATGAGCATCTCTGAGGCTGGTACCTTGTCTCTTGCCACCACCACCGAAGATCCTTTTTGCAGGAGTTTGTTACAGTAATCAGATGTGACATTAGGAGTTCATGATAGGACCATTGTGTGAACAGGAGCCATTGTAGAATTCGCATGTGCATGCAACCCAAGGGAATTGCTGTGATTGCAGCCGGCATTGTCCCCAACAATATGAGCATCTCTGAGGCTGGTACCTTGTCTCTTGATAGAATATTTTGAACCTGTTGCCGAAGTACTGAAACCCTTTCTGAATGAAGTTTTAGTGTGGTGCTGGTTGTGTCTAAATCTGCTCCTATAAAAACAATATGTTTATGGTAATCCCCAACTGGCTGCAAAGGCTCAAAGTGTTGTCCCTGGCTTTTATGAGCTGATGCCTGGTGGTGGCGGTGAGTAGCCAGTCGTCTAAGTACAAAAACACCTGGAATCCCAAACGCCTCAGGTGAGCCATAACCACTGCCATGCATTTGGTGAACACTCTAGGGGGTGTAGTGAGACCAAAAGGTAGGGTTGGAAACTGATAGTGACTGGCTCCCAGCCGAAAGTGCAGATGATCCCTGGATGGTCTGGCCATTTTTATATGGTAGTACGCATCCTGGAGATTTATAAAGCACATTCAAGTGTATTTTCCTAGAAACTGAAGTTTCGACTGTAGAGTGACCATCCAGAACTTCTCCTTTTTGACAGATCTGTTTAGTCTGCTGAGATCCAATACAGGTCTCCAGTCCCCTGTTTTCTTCAGAATTAAAAAGAACCTTGAGTAAGTTCCAGATCCTATCTGGACTGCAGGGACCTGTTGGATGACTCTTTCCTAACAACCTTTGAATCTCTACGGTTGCTTCTTCCCTGTGACTGGGTGGGACGTCCGGGATTTTTGTTATTACAGGTGGTGAGGTGGCGAAGGGAATAAAGTATCCTCTGGATATGATGCTTTGTACACAGCTGTCTTTTGTGATTTTTAGACAGGCACCTGGGTACAAAGATAAGTGTCCCCTGACTGCCTCCAGAGTTGGACAGGTGGACCTTCTTTTAGGAGTGCTGACAGGGGTTCCCAGAGAACTGATCTTTGTCGCCCTGATTTTGTGGGCCTCCTCTGCCGTGTGGATGGCGTCTTCCATTATTGCCCCCTCCTCTGCCTCTAGAGGGGATTTCACCACATGTGTCAAGGAAAGCTCCTTGGGTTTTATGGAACCACATCTTCTCACTCCTCCGATATTTAGGAAAAGGTCTGGTAGGGGTGGAAAAACGGAGTCCTACAGCAGACAGACTCTTTCCATCTTGCTCACACCTGGTAAGCGTTTCCTTCACTTTCAGTCCAAAAAGGGATGAACCATCAAAGTGGGTTTTAACAAAGGATGATTTATAGGGCTCTGCAAAAGAACATAAGCGCATCCAGGAGTGTCTCCTAAGAGCAAATCCTGTACCCACTGCCCTGCTCATTCCATCAGCTGCATATGAAATCAGACGCATGGAAGAGTTTGAGGGAATTTAGGGTAGCCAACTGGGAGGTTATCTTGTCTGAAACCCCTGCAGCTAGTGCACCCTGTAGAGTATCTCCTAACTCCTTAAGGAGATCTGTGTAGTCTAGTGAAATGTGTAAGATAGTTCAGTGATCGAAGAGCAAAGGCCACTGAACTAAATATGCGCTTTTCGTATCTGTCCATTATCCTAGAATCTATATTAGGAGGATGAACAGATGTGGAGGTCTCTGACAACTCCTTTTTGATGGCTGCCACTACCACCATAGCATCAACGGGTACCCCTTTGGTAAGGAAAGCCTTGTCCTGGGGGAAGTTATGAATTTCTTAGGCCTCCAAGGGACAGATTCCATGGTATCCGGGGACTCCCACGCATTTTAAGAGACAAGGTCTATCAGCTCATCAAAAGGCGGAGTCACCCAAGAGGTGGAGGGCTGAGACCCAAAAGCCTTCAGGAGAACCGACTCATCATCAGTAGGGTTGATGGACTGCCAGCCACCCCTCTGTTTAAGGACTTCCAAGATATCTGCAAAGGAGATGGGGGAACGTGGGGACCCTTTTGATTCATCTAAGTCAGTGATGAGGTGATGGATTCCTGTGGGGAGTCCAGATGCTTCCTGAGAACCTCATCAGTGGGAACTTCTGGTGAGGTCTCGGAAGAGCAGGGTCCACCCAGTGGGGCTTCCTGAGGCTCTGGATCTCTGCGATTTAGTGGGATCTGTCAAGCAGAAGAAGACAGGCACTTTAGGGGAGGAGGTCACTGGTCTTAAAGATGTGGATGTCCTAGGGGACATTACTCTCCTCATAGCATCGAAGGTACCTCTGCTCCTGTGCAAAGAAACCTCTGGATCCAAAGAAATAGAGGATTCCCTCTGCACTGGAACAGCAGGCTCTGACCCAGAGGTAGGAGCCAAACTCATCTGCGCTGAAGCCCCAAGCGGCAGAGTCAGAACCAAAAAATCGGTTTGACTCTCCCCTCCGGAACCTGACCGGCAAGTGTAGGCTCCTAGACTCCTCAACCAGCATGGAGGAAGTCCGAGTAGTCAGAACCGATGGCACTGGAACAGGCTTCGGCTCTGAAGGCTCCATAATCATCAGGTCCAATTCCTCCGACTCTGAAGACCTGGGTTGGATCAGAGGAGGAACAGAATTAGAAGGAGGTACTTTTGTTGGTTCCGAACACCCTTGGGTCGAACCCAATAATTTAGCAAATGCCTGTGTTTGCAATAACTTCTGCACCACACAATCTACATCCAAATCTGAAAGGGATCTTGAGGACCGAGAAGACGGAACAGATGAAGCCACTGACTGAAGTGCAGGTGATTTTAACACCACAGAAACCAGTTCCAAGACTGAGGAACAGCTTCAAAAAGATCATGATATCCGGCTTTTCAAGTGGCTGCGAAGTAGATTGTCTCTGCTCCGAAGATGCCGATTTTGAAGACTTAGAAGATTTTGGAGATTTCTCATGTTTTGAAGACTCGTCATGTCCATCTTTGTCCAAGGTTTCTAGAAAGGAGGATTTTATCAGTCCTCTGTCAATTAACTTCCTCTTTCTCTCATGCAAAGCACGGGTACTGAAGGAATGACAAATGGTGCAGTTTTCCTGCAAATGTACCTCATCCAAACAGTAAACACAATTTACATGACCATCGGTCAAAGACATCTTCTGCCCGCATTTAGGGCATTTCTTAAACCCTGATTTGGGCTGTTTCTCCTTGTCCTGATCAGCCATCCTAAAAAAGACATCGAGAACACAGTACATATCCAACAGCAGTCAAATGCTCAGAAAA
This sequence comes from Protopterus annectens, assembly GCF_019279795.1. Taxonomy (NCBI): domain Eukaryota; kingdom Metazoa; phylum Chordata; order Ceratodontiformes; family Protopteridae; genus Protopterus; species Protopterus annectens. The sequence continues at coordinate 1,501,756,093 of NC_056739.1, forward strand.
TAATTTAAATGACTAGATCCCTAAGATATTAACAACAACTTTTTTACAATTTAACAACTTTTAACAACTTAGCCCTCTAATTTAACTGGGCTCTAAAAAGCACACACACACTCAAGAAGTCTAACTTTGACTACAATCCAAATATTCTAAAACCTATAGCTACTATATTAATTACAATGGGAAAAGAAGATAAGGCCTAAGAAAAAAATGGTCAAGGAGAGCTAGACAAAAAAACCTTACTATTAGAAAACAGTGTCCTAAATATCAATAGTATATTATAAAGAGAATAAATCAAAGGGATTGTAATCCGCACTCAAACTACACAATATAGAATAAATGTAACTAGAAATATAAGACTTTTACTGGCCAGAGATGTGAAGGATCCTCCGATCTGTTGCAGCGGCAAATGAGATCTGAGGTAACACAGGGTGCATCATGGGATAGGGAGTTGGCCTTGAGCTGGTTGGAGACATCGAGCTTTGTAGTTGGCCAAGTCAGAGCCGAAGATTGGCTGTGAATCCATTAGTAAGAATGAACGGCGGTGAATCCATTAGTAAGAATGAACGGCGAGAAAGAACAACTTCATGTCAGAAAATAAGGGATTACCTCAATAATATGCATGAGTTTAGAAAGATTGCTGTTAAGCAACTGCTTTTTGATAACTGTAGAGCAGAAACATTTTTAGCATGATGACTCAGGCAACTGAAAGTGCAAAGGGCTGTCACCAAGCCTAGGGAGCCTATAACAAGGAAGATAAGAGACCATGTAGAAATATTTTGGAAATTTTATGAAAGTTTGTATAAAGCAGAGAAATATGGAAATCAAGAAAAGGTACAAATGGAAATGTTTATGGAAGAATTAACTATGCCAAGATTAGAGGTAGATGAGGCTCAATTACTAACAGGATAGGAAGAGACGAGACAAAAATGGCTATGTATAACCAATCTACAGGAAAGTCACTAGGAATAGATGGTATTCCTGGACGTTTGGAAGCTAGGAGGGGAAAAAATTGATAAAGATCTGCAAAGTTTTAACAGTATTTTAAGAGTAGTACCAGCATCCTGGAAGAAGGCGGTGGTAATGGTAATCCCTATAGAGGGTAAAGTTCCACTGGATCCAGCTTCATACAGGCCCATTTCAATACTAAACCATGATAAAATGCTTATTTCTATAGTGGCTAAAGGAATGGCAAAAGTGATATCAAAACTGATAGATATGGATCATTGTGGTTTTGTGGAGGGGAGGCAAGCATTTGACAATATTAGCAGAACATTGATAATCCAGAGGGAAGGATAATGTAAGAAAATACCACTGTTATTGGTGGGTCTTGATGCAGAGAAAGTATTTCACAGAGTAGACTGGGACTTCATGAGCAGGGCAATAGAAGCCTTAATATATATATATATATATATATATATATATATATATATATATATATATATATATATATATAAGTTTTGGAAACTCTAACTTCTAAAATGAAACCAAAAAAAAAAGTCAAACATCGCTTTTACCCCCCACACCCCCTACTTAAATATACCAACTCCGAGATCGCACTACAGTGGGGAAAAGGGAAATCTCCCATTTTGCACTGTATGCGGAAGCACAAAACGGGAGATTTCCCACTTCCTGTCAACACCGCAAAAAAGAAAAACATTACGTACACAGAGCATACAAGAATCCTTGCCTCTGTGTGCACGTAATGTTTTAAGGTAAGTAAAGTGTTATTTAAGACTTTACATATTCGATTTACTGAAATCTCGATCATATGGTCTCAACCATATGAAATTCGAGATTTCAGTAATTTGATTATGTAATGTGCTCCTACACACACTATATATATATATATATATATATATATGTCTGTATGTCTGTATGTATATATATATATATATATATATATATATATATATATATATGTATATATATGTATGTATATATATAATGTCACAAGGGCACTCCAAGGTATGGGGTGTAACACCAGCTGAAAATATAAGTAAAACCAAAGTCAAACAACAATTGCTGGTGTCCAAAGGCACAAACACGATTGTTTTAAAACACAAGTCTCTTCAAAATCTTTACGATCTTAGTAGTAATATTCACCACGCTGGAACAGCAATGTGGAGTAAACTTCTTTTTATTAGCAGTGAGCGCTTTCGCCATTCGGCTTCTTCAGACTGTTTTACATTAAACATGATTCAAACACTTGTTTAAATACTAAAACAATTAAAATGATTATTCTCATTGGTTAAAAAATTTTTACGTATAAAATTTCCGATTACGACCGGAACTCACTTTAATCTCATAATATAAACATAGGCGTGATATCTCCTATTTCCTTTAAATCAAAGAAAATGAACTTTTAAATATAAAAACATTCTTGCCTTTAGTCGCAACATTCAACAAATTCCAGTGGCAACATACCCGTAGCGACAGGCGATGGTGTCGCTTTACTTATGTAACAACATAGGCAGCATAGCTATATATAACATTACATTAGTTGTTAGATTCATTAAAACTTTCATACGCTTAAGGTTAAGACCTAATCACAACGACATGTTAGCGTCTTATAGATCTTGCACTACAAATGACGTGTGCATAGAAATCACGTTGTGTATGCATCAAATATAAAACTTAAATGTAAAACATGAGGGTAATACATAGAAAACGTAAATGTAGCGTTCTTATCATATGGCCATATATACAGAAATATATTTAAAAACATCCATTTATTCACGGTGATATGATTCAGAAACAAATAATCTGAGTATCATCAAAAATAGGATACACCTGTTAAGAAATACTGTGTGTGAATGGTCAAACCAGTTTCATTAAAACATGAAAGGAGAATAAATTATATATGTTTGATTCTCAAGAATGTCTCAGTTCATAAGGAAAACACAGTACATGCGTAAAAAACAATTTCATTAACGCATGATGAGTCTCTTCATACAATATGTAAAATGTTATACCTTATGCCAAAATGTAAAGACTTAAATTAATTTTCCTGCTATTCAAGATGATGACTTATAATTAAGGATATCATATATTACTCAAAACATATTAAAAGTTCTATCACATATATCAACATAACATGAAAATCAATCCAACGATAAGAAGTAGTGATAGTAAAGGTAAAAATAATAAAATAGTATAAAAAATGGTAAAGAAGTGGCAAAAGTTAAAAGAATGTATATGTACCCAGAAACACACCTAAGATAACCTAAAAGGATATTTCACTGCTCATAATAAAAACTTAAGCTGTCATAAACATTACATGCGTTGATAGCCACTATCAGGTATATAAAGTAAAATATATAAGCACATATATATGTTCTGATTACCTGTTTGTCAGAAGTATATACAGATAAGAACTAATGACAAAGTCTTAATGTTTAGGTACTCGCAATTTTCTTTTCCTAAGAAAAGGTTTGATTTGGACCTTGTCATTTAGGCCCGGATGTTGGTCTGCCCTCAGTCTGATAATCCACTTCATTTCATTTTCGAGAGTGTAATTAATGATATCTCCACCTCTCAAGTCAGAATCTATCTTCTGTATAATAAAAAACTTAAAGATATGATTAATTCCTAATTCTTTATGGTGTTTAGCTAGGGCGTTGAACATGGAGCCTATCCTAATGTGGTATGTGTGTTCCCTGATGCGTTCCTTCAAGGACCTGTTGGTCTTACCAACATAGAACGCTGGGCACACATCACAAATTGCTATATAAACTATATTCGTGCTATTACAGTTCGTGTTAGTATGAAAATTATATGTCCTTTGCGAGATAGGGTGACTAAATGTTGTTGTGTCATTAATGTATATACACTGATTACATTTACCACAGGAAGTTGTGTTAGTGGTATGTGTAATCTGCTTGGGTGTGCTCATACGATTTCTGGGTTTGCATAGCAGTCTTCTTAAGTTAGGTTGATTCTTGTATACTACGTTTAACTTTGATCCCACAATATCCTTAATTTCCTTATCCAATAACAAAATATCCCAGTGTCTTTCCATGATTTGTTTTATATTTATCGAATCCTTTGTATATAACATAGAAGCTCTAGTTACATTAGCTGTTAATGGTATATCACTCATCCCTGTTTCTAGGATGGGTTCAGAGAAATATGGTTTAGCCTTGTTTTCCCTGATGGCATTGACAGTTAAGGTAGTGCGTTCAAAGGTTGTTTTATCATAGCCCCTCTCCTCGAATTTATTTTTTAGTCCCAACAATTCTTTTGCATAACCTTCCTCTGTTGGATTCAATCTTGAGGCCCTCATTATCTGGCCTTTCATAACATTATTAAAAACATAATGTGGATGCATGCTATCCTTATGTAAAATGGTATTCCTATGGCATAATTTCCTGTGTACTGAGGTATTTAATAGTCCATTGTCCAACCTGTCAATATTTACATCCAAATAGGAAATCCGGTTATATGAGTAAGTTGTAGTGAATCTCAAGAAATTTGTGGAGTTATTCATGTTGTTTATCAACCTTAGTAGTGTATCTATGTCACCTCTCCAAATAAAAAAGAGGTCATCCACAAATCTACGATAATTACCTACATGTTCTTGAAAAAGGTGAGACTTAAAAAGAAAATCTTCTTCCCATTGAGCCATGACAAGGTTGGCGTAGCTGTTGGCACATGATGTGCCCATTGCTACGCCGTCCTTTTGCAGAAAAAATTCCTCACCAAACATGAAAATGTTATTGGAGAGGACAATTTCTAATAATAATGCAATCAATTCAATTTTTACTATAGTGAAGTCAGAATGTTTTTTTAAAAAATCTTGAACATATTGTATTCCTATGTCATTGGGGATGACAGTAAAAAGACTCACTACGTCTAATGTCACTAATAGATAAGGCGCATTGTCATCCAAAAGTTTAGTATAGGAGTACAAATCCAACAAAAACTGTTTGCTATCTCTGAGGATGAAACAGTTATTATTCACTATTGGTCTCAAGTGATATTCAATAAAGATCGATAATGGTTCTGTTACCCACCCTTGTCCCGAAACAATCGGTCTCATGGGGGGTTCTGTGTTGGATTTATGAATTTTGGGGAGACCTTGTATTACAGGAATAAGTGGATTACATATTTTAAAATAATTATATACCTCCTGAGTGATATTATTAGATGCTAGTAACTCATCAAGCGTATAAAATATCTGGGTGACCTTCTCCCTCACGACTTCTATATTAATTTTCAAATAAGATGAATGATCTTCCAGAAGGAGAGACATTCTTCTATCATAGTCTATGATGTCCATGATTACTATGGGTCCTCCTTTGTCTGCCGGTCTAATCACCAGATTTTTATCATTACTTAGCTCCCTAAGTGCTTGTCTTTGCTTGTAATTCAAATTGTGCTTGTATTTAACATTTTGCGTACTTTCAAAGTAAGTGTATATATCATTCTCTATCATTCTTGAATAAACATCAAGGAGGGGGTGTAGCTGAGGTATATACACACTAGTTGGTTTAAAGTTACCTGTAGTTTGTCTTTCAGTAGTATTACCAAATTCTAGTTTAAGCTGAATGTTTCTAACAAACATTTTAGTGTCAACTATATAATCAACAATATCACCTCTTTGTGTCGGTATAAAACTAAGGCCCTTATTCAAAAGCTCCTCTTCATATGCACTAAGTATTTTGTTGGAGAGATTCACAACTAGCGAATCGACTTCTCCCACATTCTTTTCAGTGTGGGCCCTTGTTGTTGTTCCCCACCGGAGCCTTTCCTTTTTTGCCTGCCCCTGCTCATTGATCTCGTTCTCCCTGTATATTGTTTGTGCGCTATCGGGAAAGGGGTATTGATGCTGGCATTGGGTGTCGGGTTGGAGTGATGGATATTAATCTGTGTGGTTTTCTTTCTCACGACTACTTCCTCTTTACCATCAGCAATACTAATATTGTTGACATCAAGGGGAGTTGTCATTAAGGGTCTATTCTCACTGTTAGATTCTATTGCATTTTCTTTCTCTACATTCAAAGTGTCGATATTACTCCCTTCATCTTCTTGAAACACAATTTCAGTATAAGAGACATTCCTTCTATTGTTACCATTGGTACTAACAAGACCATTTGTATTGGCATTAGTACTAGTAGAAACATTCATACTAGTAGGAACATTTGTCTTAACATTTCTGTTGTTAACTGGTCTAGTAAGACCGTATACACGATTTGGGGCATTAACCCCTATATGCAAACCATTTGTGTCTTCATTATTAACAGTTCTATTAAATTGTTTGTTATTACTATTATTCTCATTCACATTAAATCGTTCTCTAGGCCATGTGAATACATTTGAATTTCTAAAATCCCTCATATCCCTCAAAATCTTATTCTTCTTTTGTTCTATTAGCCTTCTTTCAAAAACCATTACATTGTCTATGATTCTTTCTATTTTAGCATCAATATTAATACTCATACTTTTTCATAATCATATCAAACAGATTACTTACTTTCAGTCTCAAATTTTCTTCTTCTGGCATATGAAAGTTAATCAACAGTTTCATATAACTGTAGCTCAACTCCATGTTGAGCTTCTGCCATTGAAAAAGCAAATCCGGTATACTATCACCTGAAGTAGGCATCTTCAGGATCCTTAGTCCACGTGGAATAATACGTTTTTCTAAGCAAGCCTCGAAGTAGTGCCGTTGAACTTGTAATTTCTTTAGTTTAAATGTTTCGTTTTCTAACGAGAGTAGGTCTTCCGACAAGTTCGCCAAACCCTCACTCTCACTAGCGTCATCAACTGGGCCGAAAACCGGCTCGTACGCAAGTAGCAAGTTTTCACTGTTGGTCACATAAGCTTGGAACCGTTCGGTTCTATTCTGAGAATTTTGCATTTGTGGTACATATGTGAATCCATTAGTAAGAATGAACGGCGGTGAATCCATTAGTAAGAATGAACGACGAGAAAGAACAACTTCATGTCAGAAAATAAGGGATTACCTCGATAATACGCATGAGTTTAGAAAGATTGCTGTTAAGCAACTGCTTTTTGATAACTGTAGAGCAGAAACATTTTTAGCATGATGACTCGGGTAACAGAAAGTGCAAAGGGCCGTCACCAAGCCTAGGGAGCCTATAACAAGGAAGATAAGAGACCATGCAGAAATATTTTGGAAATTTTATGAAAGTTTGTATAAAGCAGAGAATATGGAAATCAAGAAAAGGTAGAAATGGAAACGTTTATGGAAGAATTAACTATGCCAAGATTAGAGGTAGATGAGGCTCAATTACTAACAGGACAGGAAGAGACGAGACAAAAATGGCTATGTATAACCAATCTACAGGAAAGTCACTAGGAATAGATGGTATTCCTGCGGACGTTTGGAAGCTAGGAGGG
>NC_056739.1:1501763954-1501816335 GCF_019279795.1 Protopterus annectens
CTTAATTTCATACTGTACTCCTTTGTGTAATATTCTCTAAACCTTTTAATTTTTAAACTGTATTCATACTGTGCTCCTTAGTGTATTATTCTCTAACCCTTTTAATTGTTAAACTGTATTCATACTGTGCTCCTTAGTGTAATATTCTCTAAACCTTTTAATTGTGAAATTGTATTCATACTGTGCTCCTTCGTGTAATATTCTCTAAACCTTTTAATTGTTAAACTGTATTCATGCATTGCTCCTTAGAGTAATATTCTCTAAACCTTTGAAATTGCTAAACTGTATTCATACTGTACTCAGTGTAATATTCTCTAAACCTTTTAATTGTTAAACTGTATTCATACTGTGCTCCTTAGAGTAGTATTCTCTAAACCTTTTAATTGTTAAACTGTATTCATACTGTACTCCTTAGTGTAATATTCTCTAAACCTTTTAATTGTTAAACTGTATTCATACTGCACTCCTTGTTGTAATATTCTCTAAACTTTTAATTGTTAAACTGTATTCATACTGTACTCCTTAGTGTAATATTCTCTAAACATTTTAATTTTTAAACTGTATTCATACTGCACTCCTTGTGGTAATAATCTCTAAACTTTTAATTGTTAAACTGTATTCATACTGTACTCCTTAGTGTAATATTATCTAAACCTTTTAATTGTTAAACTGTATTTATACTGCATTCCTTCGTGTAATATTCTGTAAACCTTTTAATTGTTAAACTGTATTCATACTGTACTCCTTAGTGTAATATTGTCTAAACCTTTTAATTGTTAAACTGTATTCATACTGTACTCTTTAGTGTAAAATTCTCTAAACCTTTTTTATTGTTAAACTGAATTCATACTGTACTCTTTGGTGTAATATTCTCTAAACCTTTTAATTGTAAACTGTATTTATACAGTACTCCTTAGTCTAATATTCTCTAAACCTTTTAATTGTTAAATTGTATTCATACTGTACTCCTTAGTGTAATATTCTCTAAACCTTTTAATTGTTAAACTGTATTCATACTGTTCTCCTTAGTGTAATATTCTCTAAACCTTTTAATTGTTAAACTGTATTCATACTGTACTCCTTAGTGTAATATTCTCTAAACCTTTTAATTGTTAAAATGTATTCATACTCTGCTCCTTAGTGTAATATTCTCTAAACCTTTTAATTGTTCAACTGTATTCATACTGTGCTCCTTAGTGTAATATTATCTAAACCTTATAATTGTTAAACTGTGTTCCTGCTGTGCTCCTTAGAGTAATATTCTCTGAACCTTTTCATTGTTAAACTGTATTCATACTGTACTTTTTAGTGTAATATTCTCTAAACCTCTTAATTGTTAAACTGTATTCATACTGTACTTTTTAGTGTAATATTATCCTAACCTTTTAATTGTTAGACTGTAATCATATTGTACTCTTTAGTGTAATATTCTCTAAACCTTTTAATTGTTAAACTGTATTCATACTGTACTCCTTAGTGTAATATTCTGTAAACCTTTTAATTGTTAAACTGTATTCATACTGTACTCCTTAGTGTAATATTCTCTAAACCTTTTAATTGTTAAACTGTATTCATACTGTGCTCTTTAGTGTAATATTCTCTAAACCTTTTAATTGTTAAACTGTATTCATACTGTACTCCTTAGTGTAATCTTCTCTAAACCTTTTAAATGTTAAACTGTATTCATACTGTACTCCTTAGTGTAATATTCTCTAAACCTTTTAAATGTTAAACTGTATTCATGCTTTGCTCCTTAGAGTAATATTCTCTAAACCTTTTAATTGTTAAACTGTATTCATACTGTACTCCATAATGTAATATTCTCTAAACCTTTTAATTGTTAAACTGCATTCATACTGTACTCCTAAGTGTTAAATTCTCAAAACATTTTAAGTGTTAAACTGTATTGATACCGTGCTCCTTAGAGTAGTATTCGCTTTACCTTTTAATTGTTAAACTCTATTCATAGGTTCATAGGTTGGTACAAGGCTATCAGCTCTAGGGCCTATACAAGCCTAGCCATAACAATTCCCTGGCTATTTCTTCCCACACTATTTACTTCCCTGGACCCCTGTCTATCAGGGCGACTGACGTGATCCCTGGGGTGAATTTCCTTTCTCCCATCCAATCGTCAAGATTACTTTTGAAGAGGGCCAAAGAGCCACTCTGCTTGACATGTATGGGCAATCTATTCCAGAGTCTGGGGAGTCTCTCATTTTGTTTATTGTGATGACAAGGTTTAGATCCCTGGAGAGTGTGGCTCTGAGGGATTGGGATTTCTTTAAGTGTAGCATGTCCAACATCTCTGGGTTTGAGATAGCCTTGTATGTTAAGCAGAGATCGCCACTGAGTAGACGATATGCGACAGAGTGTAGCTGGAGTTTTTTAAGGTGGTCAGCATAGGGCATCTGCTTTAGGCCTGTGATTCTTTTAGTGATGTATTTTTGCCGCCTTTCCAGTTGTTGCAGATGTCTTAAGAGGTACATACCAAACGGGGCGTTGTATTCTATAATGGGTCTCATGAGGGATGAGTACAGTGGGACAATGACTTCCTTTTTTCTGGATGAAAAGCCCTTAGTGATGAGGTGTGCCACATAGAAGGATTTCCTAACTGTTGTGGCGATGTGGTTATCGAAGGTGAGACCACTGTCCACCTGTGTCCCTAAGTCTCTTATCACACTTTCAGTGTTTAGTGTACTGCCAGCTATATGGTAATTCACGGATACATGTTTTTTCCCAAAGGGGATAACTAAACATTTCTTGGCATTGAGCTTGAGCCCATGGCTCTGGCACCAAGCATCTGTTTCTGTAAGGCCCTTTTGTAGAGTATCCACATCATTTGGGGATTCAATAATGGCTCCCAGTTTGCAGTCATCTGCAAAATTTGTTAGCTGAGTCGCTTAGTGTTGGCCTGTACTTCAGAGATGTAGATGCCAAACAAGAGCGGTGCCAGGACTGAACCCTGAGGTACTCCACTTGTCCCTTGTCTGGAGATGGATTTTGAGTCGGCTACTTTTACAATGTGGGTTCTATCAGTAAGCCAGTTAGCAACCCATTGGGTGATGTAGGGATTAATGCCCAGCTTAGTAAGTTTATCTATGATTCCAGAGTGGGGGATGGTGTCAAAGGCCTTGACAAGGTCTAGATAGGCTGTGCGGACCACCTTACTCTTGTCCATGGCTCTGAAGACTGATTCAAAGAAGTCAATCAGGTTCAGGAGACAAGATCGGCCCTTCACAAACCCAAACTGGGTGGGGTCCAGTGTTTGAAGGTTGCCAATGTCTTTGTTTATAAGTTCCATGATAATACGCTCCATGGCCTTGAAGATAAGGCTTGTCAGACTGATGGGCCGGTAGTTTCTGGGATCCAAGGTGGATCCCCCCTTGTGGAGTGGGATAACTGTAGCTCTGTGCCACTCAGTGGGCACGAAACCTGAGGTGAGGCTATGATTAAACATGACACTTAGGTGAGGTGCCAGTTCATATTGTAGTTCATGTAGTACACAGCCCGGGATGTCATCTGGTCCCATGGATGCTGTATTCTTAGCTTTGGAGAGAGCGTTTTTTACCTGTGTGGCCGTTATTACCGGAATTTGGCAATCTTCTGGTATTGAGATGGGCCATTTAGGGGGTGAGAGGGGGGTAAAGTTGGCACTGAATCGATCTGCCAGGATATTGGCAATATCCTTCGGATCAGTATATTTAATGCCATTCTGTTTTAGCTCAGAGCAGATCTGAGCATTGCCATTTAGATTCTTAGATTCTTGGCATAGTTTTAGAATGCCTTGTGGTTGTCTTTGGAATCTTTGGCAATTTTATTTTCGTAACTAGCTTTGAAGGATTTTATGAGGGATCTCAGTTTCTTACTGAGGCTGGTAAGGGAGTTTTTTGCATCCTGGGATTTTCCTCTTTTCTGCAACAGTTTCTTCCTTTTGTTGTAAAGTTTGTTTATGGAAGGGGACCACCAGATTGGCTTCCTTTTTTTGGATGAGAGCATCTTGGTTCTATTTGGGATGGCACGATTCATGCATGAGTGGATGTGCTCGTACAGTGCCTTAGTGTAGGATTCAGCAGTTGAACTTTTAGTTCCCGTCTGTATGGATGTCATGAAGTTTGTCACTTCTGACTTGAGTAGCATGAAGTTGGCTTTGGAGAAGTTTTTTATGGAAGTTTCCTTATTGGGGGGGGTGGGTGTGGGATGTGGATGTTAAGGGTGATTAGCTTATGATCAGACTTGACTAATGAGGGGGTGACCATAGGTGTGGAGCATCAATTTACCATGTTGGTAATGACCAGGTCTAGGATATTGGAGCCACTAGTGGGACTATGGATTAGTTGATCCAGGGCTTTGGAATTTATGAATTCCAAGAACTGTTGGGCAAAGGTGTTGGTACATTAGTAGTTTTCCCAGTTAATGGCAGGCTAGTTAAAAATCACTCAGTATTAGGGTGTTTGGTTCTATCTTAATATTTTCCAGTATGTTTAGAAAGGTGTAGTGAGAATCTTGGGGTATGGTGGGGGATCTCTAACAAGCTACAATTTGGATTGCAGTCTTACCTAGTGTTAGTTGCACCTGGAGAGTTTCAGACGCATTGTGTCGGGCAACTAGCCTGGTGGTGTGAATATCCTTGGTGAATATTGACACTCCTCCACCTTTAGTGTTTCGGTCCTGGTTTGGTGGCCGAAAAGTGTGGTAAGAGTTGTAGCATACTGTACTCCTTAGTGTAATATTCTCTAAACCTTTTAATTGTTAAATGGTATTCATACTGTACTCCTTGTTATAATATTCTCTAAACTTTTAATTGTTAAACTGTATTCATACTTTACTCCTTAGTGTAATATTCTCTAAACCTTTTAATTGTTAAACTGTATTCATACTGTACTCCTTAGTGCAATATTCTCTAAACCTTTTAACTGTTAAACTGTATTCATACTGTACTCCTTGGTGTAATATTCTCTAAACCTTTTAATTGTTAAACTGTATTCATACTGTACTCAGTGGAATATTCTCTAAACCTTTTAATTGTTAAACTGTATTCATACTGTACTCCTTAGTGTAATATTCTCTAAACCTTTTAATTGTTAAACTGTATTCATACTGTACTCCTTAGTGTAATATTCTCTAAACCTTTTAATTGTTAAACTGTATTCATACCGTACTCCTTAGTGTAATATTGTCTAAACCTTTTAAAGGTTAAACTGTATTCATACTGGACTCCTTAGTATAATTTTCTCTAAACCTTTTAATGGGTAAACTGTATTCATACTGTACTCCTAAGTGTTGTTGTTGTTGTGTCTTTTGGCTTATCCCGGTTAGGGGTCGCCACAGCAGAACTCCGGTCCGCTAATGTTTGGTAATGGATTTTTACGTGCGGAGTTACCAGCCCTGACGCACAACCTTCAATAAAGGCACGCCCATTCACGTATGCCTCCACACAGAAGAGACTCTAACTGAGAATTGAACGGGACAACGTCTTGCTGTGAGGGGACAACGCTACTGCAGCACCACTACTGCGGGTTACTATACTCCAAGTGTAATATTCTCTAAACCTTTTAAATCATTCACTCCGGAGCAGCTCTGAAAAATCTGCCTGCTTAATTCCACCATAGGAACAACAGTGCAGCCTGAGCTCATTTTCAGAAAATCCATTTCTAATACCATACAGAAAACAAATGTTCATAACCCTTTAACTATAAGAGCTAAACTAAAAATGTAAACGTGAAAGTTGTTCAGCAGACACTGACCTTTCCAACAGTGTAAATGTTGATAGTGCATATCAAAGTCATTATTAAATATTTGGTAAGGAATGTTGATATTGTGCATATTTTTTACCTTTTTGGAAAAGCAAAGCACAATATCTTGGTCAATGTACCATGAAGACCCATACAATTTAAATGTAATTTGTTAGTATGAATGCCAGCTTTAAAATGATACATTAACCATTACTGTGTGATGCTACTTTCTTGAGATATTCACAGAAATATGAGTAATATAGTATTTATCATAATTGATAAATAAACAAAGCATAATATCTCTTCACCTGTAAAAGACAGAGCCTACACACCAGTGTAGAAGTTGCGCATCTCATCTGAATGTCAGCTTCAAAATGATGCATCATTTGTGTGATCATTATGCTCCCTTGCAAAGATATGGGCATAATAATGAGAAGTATTGTAAATGTATAATTTTCATAATCATACAAGACTAAACAGACTGTGATATCTGTGCATGTGTACAAAGCACAGACGCAGTTCTTTTACCATCTTGTAAGGAGTAACACTGTCTTCAAAATGAGGTATTACTTGGCACACTGACATGCTCCCTTGCAAAGTTATTTACCAAAATATGAACAAAATCATAATTTCCATAACCTAAGTCCGAAACAAACTTTGATAATTGCACATGTGTACAACATACAGGCACAATTTTTTTTACCATATTGGAACCAGACATACTGTCTTCAAAATGAGGTATTACTTAGCACATTCAGATGCTCCCTTTTAAAGACATTTACCAAAATATGAAAAAAAATCATAATTTCCATAACCTAAGTCCGAAACAAATTTTGATAATTGCACATGTGTACAATATACAGGCAGAATTCATTTACCATATTGAAGCCAGCAATACTGTCTTCAAAATGAGGTATTATTTGGCACATTCAGATGTTCCCTTGCAAAGCTATTTACCAAAATATGAAAAAAAATCATAAGTTCCATAACCTAATTCCGAAACAAACTTTGATATCTGCACATGCGTAGAACATACAGGCACCATTCTTTTACCCTGTTAGAACTATCAATACTGTCTTTAAAATGAGGTATTACTTGCCTGTGCATCAGGGCTGGTAACTCGGCATGTAAAAATCCATTACCAAACATTAGCGGACCGGAGTTCCACTGTGGCGACCCCTAACTGGGATAAGCCGAAAGACACAACAACAACTTGCCACATTGACATGCTCCGTTGCAAAGTTATTTAGAAACATATGAAAAAAATCATAATTTCCATAACCTGAGTCCTAACAAAACTGAAATTTGTACATTTGTACATTATTTAGAAGCAGTTGTTTTACCATGTAGACACATATGATTGTAAATATAGACATTCTTGGTGTAGCCAACATGCTGCTGAATAGGCAAATGTAAAGAGAAAAAGCAAGGTAAGGACCGCCACTCCACTAATGAACCCAGGACAGTCATGGGACTTCAGTGGCAGGCAAGGTCATCTCATCTGTCCAATAGATGTGCTGGCTACCCACTCACACAGCTGATACCACTGCAGTCTCATGACCTCCTTCAGTGTCAGCAGTCTGCCTTACCTATGCCTTTTCTCTTTACATGTGTCCATTCAGCAATGGACCAAGTTCTGTATTAGTAAGCCTTTCCTGTCATCTAAACTCTACACATGCCTGATAAAAGCAGACTAATAAAAGAAATATTGCAGGGTGGTCACTGACATATTAGATTGTACGTGGTAGCACTCTCCTGAAACAGTTGTTCTTTCTCAGCATCCTCACCAGCTCCTTACCACAGTTATTTGTCAAACTCAGATAAATATATTTTACACAACACATTTTATAATATTGAGTTTTACTTACTATACTGGTCCTACTTGATCATGGGTGTTTTCCATTCTTCTCACAAGCTGCATGTTACCAATCCTGCATAGCTCTACTCATACCATTGTGGAGGTCGGTCAAGAACAGCGCAATGCCCTCCTCAGTTAGGTGAACGCCATCCCTTCTGAACAGGTGAACATCTTCTGTGGTGATGCTTTCATGGCAGATTGTAGATCCACCGACCCTGTGCATCACGCCATGCACGAACACATTCTGTAAATGTCTGGCCTTGTGAGTTGCCCGTTGACTGTTTGCTGTTTTCCATATTTGTCGAGGAATTATATCAAAGTCAAACAACAATTGCTGGTGTCCAAAGGCACGAACACGATTTTTTAAAACACAAGTCTCTTCAAAATCTTTACGATCTTAGTAGTAATATTCACCACGCTGGAACAGCAATGTGGAGTAAACTTCTTTTTATTAGCAGTGAGCGCTTTCGCCATTCGGCTTCTTCAGACTGTTTCACAATAAACATGATTCAAACACTTGTTTAAATACTAAAACAATTAAAATGATTATTCTCATTGGTTAAAAAATTTTTACGTATAAAATTTCCGATTACAACCGGAACTCACTTTTATCTCATAATATAAAAACATGGACGTGATATCTCCTATTTCCCTTTAATCAAAGAAAATGGAACTTTTAAATATAAAAACATTCTTGCCTTTAGTCGCAACATTCAACAAATTCCAGTGGCAAAATACCCGTAGCGACAGGCAATGGTGTCGCTTTACTTATGTAACAACATAGGCAGCATAGCTATATATAACATTACATTAGTTGTTAGATTCATTAAAGCTTTCATACGCTTAAGGTTAAGACCTAATCACAACGACATGTTAGCGTCTTATAGATCTTGCACTACAAATAACATGTGCATAGAAATCACGTTGTGTATGCATTAAATATAAAACTTAAATGTAAAACATGAGGGTAATACATAGAAAACGTAAATGTAACGTTCTTATCATATGGCCATGTATACATAAATATATTTAAAAACATCCATTTATTCACGGTGATATGATTCAGAAACAAATAATCTGAGTATCATCAAAAATGGGATACACCTGTTAAAAAATACTATGTGTGAATGGTCAAACCAGTTTCATTAAAACATGAAAGGAGAATAGATTCTATATGTTTGATTCTCAATGATGTCACAGTTCATATTGAAAACACAGTACATGCGTAAAAAACAATTTCATTAACGCATGATGAGTCTCTTCATACAGTATGTAAAATGTTATACCTTATGCCAAAATGTGAAGACTTAAATTAATTTTCCTGCTATTCAAGATGATGACTTAAAATTAAGGATATCATATATTACTCAAAACATATTAAAAGTTCTATCACAAATATCAACTTAACATGAAAATCAATCCAACGATAAGAAGTAGTGATAGTAAAGATAAAAATAATAAAATAATAAAATAGTATGAAAATGGTAAAGAAGTGGCAAAAGTTAAAAGAATGTATATGTACCCAGAAACACACCTAAGGTAACCTAAAAGGATATTTCACTGCTCATAATAAAAACTTAAGTTGTCATAAACATTACATGCGTTAATAACCACTATCAGGTATATAAAATAAAATATATAAACACATATAAATGTTCTGATTACCTGTTTGTCAGAAGTATATACAGATAAGAACTAATGGCCAACTCTTAATGTTTAGGTACTCGCAATTTTCTTTTCCTAAGAAAAGGTTTGATTTGAACCTTGTCATTTAGGCCCGGGTGTTGGTCTGCCCTCAGTCTGATAATCCACTTCATTTCATTTTCGAGAGTGTAATTAATGATATCTCCACCTCTCAAGTCAGAATCTATCTTCTGTATAATAAAAAACTTAAAGATATGATTAATTCCTAATTCTTTATGGTGTTTAGCTAGGGCGTTGAACGTGGAGCCTATCCTAATGTGGTATGTGTGTTCCTGATGCTCCTTCAAGGACCTGTTGGTCTTACCAACATAGAACGCTGCACACATCACAAATTGCTATATAAACTATATTCGTGCTATTACAGTTTGTGTTGGTATGAAAATTATATGTCCTTTGCGAGATAGGATGACTAAATGTTGTTGTGTCATTAATGTATATACACTGATTACATTTACCACAGGAAGTTGTGTTAGTGGTATGTGTAATCTGCTTAGGTGTGCTCATACGATTTCTGGGTTTGCATAGCAGTCTTCTTAAGTTAGGTTGATTCTTGTATACTACGTTTAATTTTGATCCCACAATATCCTTAATTTCCTTATCCAATAGCAAAATATCCCAGTGTCTTTCCATGATTTGTTTTATATTTATCGAATCCTTTGTATATAACATAGAAGCTCTAGTTACATTAGTTGTTAATGGTATATCACTCATCCCTGTTTCTAGGATGGTTTCAGAGAAATATGGTTTAGCCTTGTTTTCCCTGATGGCATTGACAGTTAAGGTATTGCGTTCAAAGGTTGTTTTATCATAGCCCCTCTCCTCGAATTTATTTTTTGGTCCCAACAATTCTTTTGCATAACCTTCCTCTGTTGGATTCAATCTTGAGGCCCTCATTATCTGGCCTTTCATAACATTATTAAAAACATAATGTGGATGCATGCTATCCTTATGTAAAATGGTATTCCTATGGCATAACTTCCTGTGTACTGAGGTATTTAATAGTCCATTGTCCAACCTGTCAATATTTACATCCAAATAGGAAATCCGGTTATATGAGTAAGTTGTAGTGAATCTCAAGAAATTTGTGGAGTTATTCATGTTGTTTATCAACCTTAGTAGTGTATCTATGTCACCTCTCCAAATAAAAAAGAGGTCATCGACAAATCTACGATAATTACCTACATGTTCTTGAAAAAGGTGAGACTTAAAAAGAAAATCTTCTTCCCATTGAGCCATGACAAGGTTGGCGTAGCTGTTGGCACATGATGTGCCCATTGCCCTTTTGCAGAAAAAATTCCTCACCAAACATGAAAATGTTATTGGAGAGGACAATTTCTAATAATAATGCAATCAATTCAATTTTTACTGTAGTGAAATCAGAATGTTTTTTTAAATAATCTTGAACATATTGTATTCCTATGTCATTGGGAATGACAGTAAAAAGACTCACTACGTCTAATGTTACTAATAGATAAGGCGCATTGTCATCCAAAAGTTTAGTATAAGAGTACAAATCCAACAAAAACTGTTTACTATCTTTAAGGATGAAACAGTTATTATTCACTATTGGTCTCAAGTGGTATTCAATAAAGATCGATAGTGGTTCTGTCACCCACCCTTGTCCCGATACAATCGGTCTCATGGGGGGTTCTGTATGGGATTTATGAATTTTGGGAAGGCCTTGTATTACAGGAATAAGGGGATTACATATTTTAAAATAATTATATACCTCCTTAGTGATGTTGTTAGATGCTAATAACTCATCAAGCGTATAAAATATCTGGGTGACCTTTTCCCTCACAGCTTCTATATTAATTTTCAAATAAGATGAATGATCTTCCAGAAGGAGAGACATTCTCCTATCATAGTCTATGCTATCCATGACTACTATGGGTCCTCCTTTGTCTGCCGGTCTAATCACCAGGTTTTTATCATTACTAAGCTCCCTAAGTGCTTGTCTCTGCTTGTAATTTAAATTATGCTTGTATTTAGCATTTTGTGTACTTTCAAAGTACGTGTATATATCATTCTCTATCATTTTTGAATAAACATCAAGGAGAGGGTGTAGCTGAGGTATATACACACTAGTTGGTTTAAAGTTACCTGTAGTTTGTCTTTCAGTAGTATTACCAAATTCTAATTTAAGCTGAATGTTTCTAACAAACATTTTTGTGTCAACTATATAATCAACAATATCACCTCTTTGTGTCGGTATAAAACTAAGGCCCTTATTCAAAAGCTCCTCTTCATATGCACTAAGTATTTTGTTGGAGAGATTCACAACTAGCGAATCGACTTCTCCCACATTCTTTTCAGTGTGGGCCCTTGTTGTTGTTCCCCACCGGAGCCTTTCCTTTTTTGCCTGCCCCTGCTCATCGATCTCGTTCTCCCTGTATATTGTTTGTGCGCTATCGGGAAAGGGGTATTAGTGCTAGTATTAGGTATCGGGTTGGGGTGATGGATATTAGTCTGTGTGGTTTTCTTTCTCACGACTACTTCCTCTTTACCATCAGCAATACTAATATTGTTGAAATCAAGGGGAGTTGTCATTATAGGTCTATTCTCACTGTTAGGTTCTATTGTAGTTTCTTTCTCTGCATTCAAAGTGTCGATATTACTCCCTTCATCTTCTTGAAACACAATTTCAGTATAAGACACATTCCTTCTATTATTGCCATTTATACTAGCAGGAGCATTTATATTGGCACTAGTGTCAGTAGGAACATTAATGCTAGTAGGAACATTTATCTTAGCATTTCTGTTGTTAACTGGTCTAGTAGGGCCATATACACGATTCGGGGCATTAACCCCTGTATGCGAACCATTTGTGTCTTCATTATTAACAGTTCTATTAAATTGCTTGTTATTACTATTGTTCTCGTTTGCATTAAATCGTTCTCTGGGCCATGTGAATACATTTGAGTTTCTAAAATCCCTCATATCCCTCAAAATCTTATTCTTCTTTTGTTCTATTAATCTTCTTTCGAAAACCATTACATTGTCTATAATTCTTTCTATTTTAGCATCAATATTAATATTCACATACTTTTTCAAAAGCATATTAAACAAATTATTCACTTTCAGTCTCAAATTATCTTCTTCTGGCATGTGAAAGTTAATCAACAATTTCATATAACTGTAGCTCAACTCCATGTTGAGCTTCTGCCACTGGAAAAGTAAATCTGGTATACTGTCACCTGAAGTAGGCATCTTCAGGATCCTTAATCCACGTGGAATAATACGTTTCTCTAAGCACGCCTCGAAGTAATGCCGTTGAACTTGTAATTTCTTTAGTTTAAATGTTTCGTTTTCTAATGAGAGTAGGTCTTCCGACAAGTTCGCCAAACCCTCACTCTCACTAGCGTCATCAACTGGGCCGAAAACCGGCTCGTACGCAAGTAGCAAGTTTTCACTGTTGGTCACATAAGCTTGGAACCGTTCGGTTCTATTCTGAGAATTTTGCATTTGTGGTACATATGGTAGTTCAATATTTAGAGTAGCATTATCGGCCATCCCCACCGAATTGGAGTATAAGCAAAAGTAAAATCAATAATGTCACAAGGGCACTCCAAGGTATGGGGTGTAACACCAGCTGAAAATATAAGTAAAACCAAAGTCAAACAACAATTGCTGGTGTCCAAAGGCACGAACACGATTTTTTAAAACACAAGTCTCTTCAAAATCTTTACGATCTTAGTAGTAATATTCACCACGCTGGAACAGCAATGTGGAGTAAACTTCTTTTTATTAGCAGTGAGCGCTTTCGCCATTCGGCTTCTTCAGACTGTTTCACAATAAACATGATTCAAACACTTGTTTAAATACTAAAACAATTAAAATGATTATTCTCATTGGTTAAAAAATTTTTACGTATAAAATTTCCGATTACAACCGGAACTCACTTTTATCTCATAATATAAAAACATGGACTTGATATCTCCTATTTCCCTTTAATCAAAGAAAATGGAACTTTTAAATATAAAAACATTCTTGCCTTTAGTCGCAACATTCAACAAATTCCAGTGGCAAAATACCATGGCGACAGGCAATGGTGTCGCTTTACTTATGTAACAACATAGGCAGCATAGCTATATATAACATTACATTAGTTGTTAGATTCATTAAAGCTTTCATACGCTTAAGGTTAAGACCTAATCACAACGACATGTTAGCGTCTTATAGATCTTGCACTACAAATAACATGTGCATAGAAATCACGTTGTGTATGCATTAAATATAAAACTTAAATGTAAAACATGAGGGTAATACATAGAAAACGTCGTCATAGTCGTGAGAAAGAAAACCACACAGACTAATATCCATCACCCCAACCCGATACCTAATACTAGCACTAATACCCCTTTCCCCATAGCACACAAACAATATACAGGGAGAACGAGATCGATGAGCAGGGGCAGGCAAAAAAGGAAAGGCTCCGGTGGGGAACAACAACAAGGGCCCACACTGAAAAGAATGTGGGAGAAGTCGATTCGCTAGTTGTGAATCTCTCCAACAAAATACTTAGTGCATATGAAGAGGAGCTTTTGAATAAGGGCCTTAGTTTTATACCGACACAAAGAGGTGATATTGTTGATTATATAGTTGACACAAAAATGTTTGTTAGAAACATTCAGCTTAAATTAGAATTTGGTAATACTACTGAAAGACAAACTACAGGTAACTTTAAACCAACTAGTGTGTATATACCTCAGCTACACCCTCTCCTTGATGTTTATTCAAAAATGATAGAGAATGATATATACACGTACTTTGAAAGTACACAAAATGCTAAATACAAGCATAATTTAAATTACAAGCAGAGACAAGCACTTAGGGAGCTTAGTAATGATAAAAACCTGGTGATTAGACCGGCAGACAAAGGAGGACCCATAGTAGTCATGGATAGCATAGACTATGATAGGAGAATGTCTCTCCTTCTGGAAGATCATTCATCTTATTTGAAAATTAATATAGAAGCTGTGAGGGAAAAGGTCACCCAGATATTTTATACGCTTGATGAGTTATTAGCATCTAACAACATCACTAAGGAGGTATATAATTATTTTAAAATATGTAATCCCCTTATTCCTGTAATACAAGGCCTTCCCAAAATTCATAAATCCCATACAGAACCCCCCATGAGACCGATTGTATCGGGACAAGGGTGGGTGACAGAACCACTATCGATCTTTATTGAATACCACTTGAGACCAATAGTGAATAATAACTGTTTCATCCTTAAAGATAGTAAACAGTTTTTGTTGGATTTGTACTCTTATACTAAACTTTTGGATGACAATGCGCCTTATCTATTAGTAACATTAGACGTAGTGAGTCTTTTTACTGTCATTCCCAATGACATAGGAATACAATATGTTCAAGATTATTTAAAAAAACATTCTGACTTCACTACAGTAAAAATTGAATTGATTGCATTATTATTAGAAATTGTCCTCTCCAATAACATTTTCATGTTTGGTGAGGAATTTTTTCTGCAAAAGGACGGCGTAGCAATGGGCACATCATGTGCCAACAGCTACGCCAACCTTGTCATGGCTCAATGGGAAGAAGATTTTCTTTTTAAGTCTCACCTTTTCAAGAACATGTAGGTAATTATCGAGATTTGTCGATGACCTCTTTTTTATTTGGAGAGGTGACATAGATACACTACTAAGGTTGATAAACAACATGAATAACTCCACAAATTTCTTGAGATTCACTACAACTTACTCATATAACCGGATTTCCTATTTGGATGTAAATATTGACAGGTTGGACAATGGACTATTAAATACCTCAGTACACAGGAAGTTATGCCATAGGAATACCATTTTACATAAGGATAGCATGCATCCACATTATGTTTTTAATAATGTTATGAAAGGCCAGATAATGAGGGCCTCAAGATTGAATCCAACAGAGGAAGGTTATGCAAAAGAATTGTTGGGACTAAAAAATAAATTCGAGGAGAGGGGCTATGATAAAACAACCTTTGAACGCAATACCTTAACTGTCAATGCCATCAGGGAAAACAAGGCTAAACCATATTTCTCTGAACCCATCCTAGAAACAGGGATGAGTGATATACCATTAACAACTAATGTAACTAGAGCTTCTATGTTATATACAAAGGATTCGATAAATATAAAACAAATCATGGAAAGACACTGGGATATTTTGCTATTGGATAAGGAAATTAAGGATATTGTGGGATCAAAATTAAACGTAGTATACAAGAATCAACCTAACTTAAGAAGACTGCTATGCAAACCCAGAAATTGTATGAGCACACCTAAGCAGATTACACATACCACTAACACAACTTCCTGTGGTAAATGTAATCAGTGTATATACATTAATGACACAACAACATTTAGTCATCCTATCTCGCAAAGGACATATAATTTTCATACCAACACAAACTGTAATAGCACGAATATAGTTTATATAGCAATTTGTGATGTGTGCCCAGCGTTCTATGTTGGTAAGACCAACAGGTCCTTGAAGGAACGCATCAGGGAACACACATACCACATTAGGATAGGCTCCACGTTCAACGCCCTAGCTAAACACCATAAAGAATTAGGAATTAATCATATCTTTAAGTTTTTTATTATACAGAAGATAGATTCTGACTTGAGAGGTGGAGATATCATTAATTACACTCTCGAAAATGAAATGAAGTGGATTATCAGACTGAGGGCAGACCAACACCCGGGCCTAAATGACAAGGTTCAAATCAAACCTTTTCTTAGGAAAAGAAAATTGCGAGTACCTAAACATTAAGAGTTGGCCATTAGTTCTTATCTGTATATACTTCTGACAAACAGGTAATCAGAACATATATATGTGTTTATATATTTTATTTTATATACCTGATAGTGGTTATTAACGCATGTAATGTTTATGACAACTTAAGTTTTTATTATGAGCAGTGAAATATCCTTTTAGGTTACCTTAGGTGTGTTTCTGGGTACATATACATTCTTTTAACTTTTGCCACTTCTTTACCATTTTCATACTATTTTATTATTTTATTATTTTTATCTTTACTATCACTACTTCTTATCGTTGGATTGATTTTCATGTTAAGTTGATATTTGTGATAGAACTTTTAATATGTTTTGAGTAATATATGATATCCTTAATTTTAAGTCATCATCTTGAATAGCAGGAAAATTAATTTAAGTCTTCACATTTTGGCATAAGGTATAACATTTTACATACTGTATGAAGAGACTCATCATGCGTTAATGAAATTGTTTTTACGCATGTACTGTGTTTTCAATATGAACTGTGACATCATTGAGAATCAAACATATAGAATCTATTCTCCTTTCATGTTTTAATGAAACTGGTTTGACCATTCACACATAGTATTTTTAACAGGTGTATCCCATTTTGATGATACTCAGATTATTTGTTTCTGAATCATATCACCGTGAATAAATGGATGTTTTTAAATATATTTATGTATACATGGCCATCTGATAAGAACGTTACATTTACGTTTTCTATGTATTACCCTCATGTTTTACATTTAAGTTTTATATTTAATGCATACACAACGTGATTTCTATGCACATGTTATTTGTAGTGCAAGATCTATAAGACGCTAACATGTCGTTGTGATTAGGTCTTAACCTTAAGCGTATGAAAGCTTTAATGAATCTAACAACTAATGTAATGTTATATATAGCTATGCTGCCTATGTTGTTACATAAGTAAAGCGACACCATTGCCTGTCGCTACGGGTATTTTGCCACTGGAATTTGTTGAATGTTGCGACTAAAGGCAAGAATGTTTTTATATTTAAAAGTTCCATTTTCTTTGATTAAAGGGAAATAGGAGATATCACGTCCATGTTTTTATATTATGAGATAAAAGTGAGTTCCGGTTGTAATCGGAAATTTTATACGTAAAAATTTTTTAACCAATGAGAATAATCATTTTAATTGTTTTAGTATTTAAACAAGTGTTTGAATCATGTTTATTGTGAAACAGTCTGAAGAAGCCGAATGGCTTAAAGCCACTGCTAATAAAAAGAAGTTTACTCCACATTGCTGTTCCAGCATGGTGAATATTACTACTAAGATCGTAAAGATTTTGAAGAGACTTGTGTTTTAAAAAATCGTGTTCGTGCCTTTGGACACCAGCAATTGTTGTTTGACTTTGGTTTTACTTATATTTTCAGCTGGTGTTACACCCCATACCTTGGAGTGCCCTTGTGACATTTTTGAGGAATTATATCAGACCACACAAAATGACAATGTGGCCACCAAGACTTCAGGTGTTCAAAAATTGCTGTGATTTGAAACCTTAGCCTTCCGAGTGGTTGACTGATTACATCATTCCCTCCAATGTGCAGCACAAGAATGTCAGGCTCAGGGTAGATGGAACACTTCTCTTCCAACAACTGCAGTAGTCCACTCCAATGCATACCTCTTCTTGCAATCCAGTATACCTTCACACTGGATGTGGGGAAGCTCAAGTTGTACCGGTTTTCGGTTTGGGAGGCATGGCTGTCAGCCCATTGAATGTAGGAATGGCCACATACCCACACTCTCACTTGTAGTTGTCCTGGTCGGGAAGCCATGGTAGTGTTAGAAGGTGGACAAACCTGCAGATGAAAGAAAATGCAAAAAGATTACTACTGATATGTGACAGCTGGATTGGAAGACTACATATATATGTATATCATATGCATTACCTGGTTAGCCCATCCAAATCTTCCATCCTATCCACAAGGGCAGTATTCTTTGCATTAGGTACATAAGTGGTGATGACGCGTCAGAGGTACATACCTAGTACTCATGAAAACACCAAATTACACACAATAACTGGCAAGGGGGCACAGAAAGGGCACATGTAAAGAGAAAAAGCAGGGTAAGGACCACCGCTCCACTAATATGCCAAGGACAGGCATGGGGAACCAGATGTTGGTTATCTGAAGTGTCCCATAACTGTGCTGACTGCCCACTCAAACTGCTGCTACCACTATTGTCTCACGACCTCCGTCAGTGTCAACAGTCTGCCTTACCTCTGCCTTTTTTCTTTACATGTGCCCATTCAGCAAAGGACCTAAGGGATTCAAATTGTACAAATGACATAAATGAAAGTGGTGTGGAGGGAGGGGTGTATTGCAATGACTGCAAGTGGAGAAACAGCCAAATCTAAGTTGTGCATTGATCAATGTGATAACGACTTCTAGTTATGTGAATAACAGTGACAGCTGCTTACAGTTTTGCCTGAAAAGTGATAACGACTCAGTGCTACATTGTAACTGCACTGTACTAATGACTTGCAAAGTTATGCATGCACAGACACAGGTGATAATTGCCTGTTAAGTAGGCATTCATTATATTACCTTCTGCAGCTGTTATGTTACACAGAGTCATTATAATGTGTTAGGATAAGGACATTGTGATTCACTTAATCAGTAAAAATAGTATAACTGTTATTACTGATCTCCTCATAAAGATAGCCCAATGTCCAGCTAGTGCACCAAAGCCATCAGTACTTACAGGTATTGTACATGACACATACACTCTCTTCACAAGCAAATAATACCCTTTAGCTCACTCCGGCAACTACTAAGTATAATCAGAAATAAGCCAAGCAAAAATTTTCAAACTTATCTGTCTGATCTGTCTACAAATTAATCCAAAAAGTAGTAATTCATGCTGTCACCTAACCATCCCTCTTGTTACAATAACGCAAAAGTACAAACTGCAGAAATATTGTCCAAAATACCTGGTTGAGCAATGGCAACATTCAGATGTAAAGAATTATAAATAAATAAAAATGATGTAAGCTACCAAAGACTCTACATGCAAATGTTTTATGGAGTCAAGAAAATAAAGGAAGTAATGGTCAAATCAGGTTTCCTTTGTATACTGTACCTTTTAGTTACATTTGACCAGCTACTATACAGACAGGCCCCCGGATTCACGAATCCTCCGTGTAAGACTTAATAAGTCTAACTCTGAGGCTGCAGTTGAACGGTATGATATCAGCGTGCCATGAATATGCATGAGGGCATGCTGACCCAACCATAAGTCCTACACGGACCGTGTAAGAAAGCAGGGGGTGTGTCCGACTGCCTAGCAGTCTAAATGTCCATGCCCCTGCAAGTGTTTAAAATAAAAGGAAATGAACAAGACCAAGTCCGCTCAAATGTCCCTGCACCCAACACCTCACTGCCTGATATTGTAAACCCCCATCACACATCTAAAACGCAGAACCATAAAATTGTTTTAAATACCCAAAATAGCTGCCCGTATTTGCACGTGTGTGCACGGGTGTGCCCATTGCTTAGCTACAGTTAGCAATTCTCACATGGAAGAGCATAAGAAAGAATGTTTATGCAAATCACACCAAATAGCAATAGCGTAATGGTAGAGTGTTCACAAAAATAAGAGCATTCACGGTTCGAGTCCCACCACTCCCTTTTGTATTTATTTTTTAAATCAGTATATGGAATAATACCCAACATATATGTTTAAACATAAATAAAAAGCAGTGAAATGGCCAATGTATCAGTGAATAAAATAAATATTTTAAAGGATCCCAATATAAAATTGCCCGCAGTTAAGCAGCGCTTCACCCAGCGCAATGTAGTTTCCCATAGCTAAATCGTGCTTTACCCAGCGCAAAATAGTTGCCCAAAGCTAAATAGCGCTTTACCCAGCGCAATCAGTTTGTGCGGAGGTGCGCGCCACGCCAACCAGCGCACGGTCAGGCAACGTGGAGCAATATAGAGCAAAGTTGCTTAAACACAGCTACGCCCCCTAACCTGTCTGGATAGTAGTAAAATAAAAAGCAATGATAAGGTTTGAACCCAGGACACTGTGCACTATAATCAAAGTACTCAACCACTAAGCCACGACAGCTTAGGATAAACGTCCACTGTTAACATATATATAGTAATAAATGTTTGATTAACCATTGCTAAGCATGTCTGCAGTCAGCCGAGAATATTCAAAAACGGCCAATCACAGAAAAGTGTGGGAAATGCGGCATATTTAAGCCACATAGGCGGGAATACTCACCATAACTGATTATAGCTCCCATCTGCAGTTAGAATATCTGGTGCTGGAGAGGGTACATGCTTTCGAGAGCAATGCTGGGACATTGAGGAGTCAAGATATATGGTTTGGCTCCTAGTCCATCGGCATGAGACTCGACTCCTGCAGGGCCAGTTCCAAGGAACAGAGTATAAAGCGGAGGCTTGGAACTGGTTGGCTCATGAACTCACCAGTGCCACAGGCGTCCCTTGAACTGATGAGCAGGTCCGTCACCACCATGCAGACCTGAAGAGGCAGAAGCAGGACCTTCTGAACCAGTGGATCCAGGAGGCCCATCAAATGCGGGATGCCCCACTACTAAGTAGGTAGCCATGGAATGCCGTATGTAAGATAAGCTAATATAGTCTAAATAATGGATATGTATGTCTCAATATCCCTTTATTTACTCCACAGCTGCAGGTGCTTGCACTATGAATCAGCAAGCCTATGCAGATAGGCTGCTAAGGCTGTGCCACCAGGCAGGTTAGTAAATATTCTGCATGTATTGTTACATGATATATGTGCGTGAGCATGAGAAAAGTGTTTAAGCCCAATAATACAGCAATAAATTGTCCTGATTAAATCCTCTGCATGTACTGTTATATAACAAACATCAGTGAGCCAGAAATTGAGTGTACTAACCCATCAATCAAGCTAAAATAATTCTGGAATACTATCCCTGCATGTATTGTCATAACATATATGTGAGCAGGCCTGAAAAAGAGTGTTGCAACCTATCAAGAAAGGTATAAAATGTCCTGAATATGTCTTCCATATGCACTGTAATAACAAGTAAAGGAGAGAGCCTGTAGAAAAGAGTGTTCAATGTAATTAATAAAGTTTTAAAACTTGGAGTGTGTCTGTGTCACTTACTTTGAAATGTTGTTGTACCCTTTCAATAATAAATACTACTGTTGTATTAGGTGCTGTCAACCCACAGTTGTGCAGTCCCATAGGAAGTGAATGAAGGAAGTGGCAGTAGCTGTGAAGTATAACACATTCATTCCCTGAATAAATCATCTTCATGTACTGTTACATATCATAAGTCAGATAGGCAGGAATAGAGTGTAGTAACCCATGAATACAGCAAAAACATGTCTGGAATAATATCTCTGCATGAACTGTCATAGATATAATGTGAGTGAGGCTGTAAAACAGTCTTGTAACCTATTAATAAAGGTATAACATTTCCTGAATAGGTCTACTGTATGCAGTGTAATGTCAAATACAGGAAAGAGCCTGTAGAAAAGAGTTTTAATGTAAATAAGAAAGGTATAATACTTGCAGTGTGTATGTGCCAGTTACTCAGAAATGTTGTTGTACCCATGCAGTGAAGAAATGTTACTCTGTTGTAGTAAGTGCTGACAACCCCCAGTAGTGCAGACCCATATAAAGTGGATGAAGGAAGTGCCAGTAGCTGTGAAGTATGCAACAGTCTTAAACAGTTGTGAAATGGCTGACATGCATAGGTAAATCTGGCACACGAGTAGCCTGTCAATGTGTTCCCCAGAAATGTTAGTGTGTTACCTGAAAAGTAGGGTTGTGTAGAAAACAAGTGAAAAAGCCATGTGAACACATCCAGATGTGCAGATACATAAACAAGTCAATTTAATACAAGTATGTATCAGTAACATCTGCAGCCTGGACAGTTACCATGTCAGATATAGTCCAGGTATATCATGAAGTAGCAAAACCCATAACGCAATCAAATGCATGTTGCCTAGTGTAAGAATACATGTAGGGGATATACACCTGCAGTCAATAGAAATGTAGTGTACAGTTAAAGTACTAATGAGATGTTAATGGAAGTTTCTTTTTACACCCTACTCCATGTGCATAAACAATGCAATTCCACACCTCAATGGGTATGTCTAATCTCATAACATTTGTTGGGACATATGTCCTATTGTTATATAAAATCTGCACTTACTTTGATGCATGTCCCCTGTTAAAATACCACAATCTTGGTGGCCTGTTGCCAACAATCATCCCTGCATGCTGTTGGAATGTCCACTGTCGTTCAATACATGCATGTGTTATGCTTGCTGTTCAACTGTTGTAACCCTGGTGTGTTGGGTTAATGGGAATAGTACTGCATGCTGTTACAACTAACTTGGAATGCTGTTGTCTATGTTGTAATTAAACACACCTAATCACAGAACTTATGGGAAGGCCGGTCCCAGCGGACCCACCTGTCCCACCTCAGCTGGCATTTGCACTTGGCACCAGCAGGTCTGGTGCCCAGCCCGGGCCACCCTCCTCCATAGGTCCTGTGCCACCTTCAGGTGGAAGCGCTGCAGGGGATGGGGCTCGCCCCCCTGCAAGTGTGGGTGGAGAAGGGCCCCCTTTCACCCTCCGAAGGGTCTGGGTTGTGGTGCATAGGGAGATCCAGCGTTTAGTCGCTGATCCCCTATGCCAGCTCGAGGTGAGAGTGGCACGACTCACAGGTGAGCCTGCCCCTCCTACGGAGCAACCAGCACAGCAACCCTCAGGTCTGTCAAGGTCCAGTGGTGACTGCCCATGGGTGGGGATTTCAGTCCCACTGTTACCTTCTGTGGGCTCATGGGCTTGCGATTTTCAAACATCCGTCCCCGTCAATTGTGTTTACCCACCCCATGTGTCATACTCCGCCCCTGTATGCATCTTGTTTGTCTTGTGTGTTTACCTACCCAACCTACCTCCCCAAATATACCTACTTTCTCTACCTCACTTTCCACTCTCCCCTGAAAAAAACAAAAAAAACAAAAAGGGCAATCTGTACCCGAAAAAAAATTATGCCCCATACATAACTTCCCATTTTGCACACATGTCCATTGGACATGTACATTGATAATTCTAATTGGCAGTACAACAAACTATGTTGTCCTCACCCCTCTCTCAGGGGTGGAAGGTTTCAAATTTCACTCCAAATTTTCAACATATGCACAGCTGTTGCTGGTAAAGAAATGGGCAGCTATGGACCTTCCCTACACCCATCCTGCACATCCCGAGCTTGTTTTCCTACTGTCTTTCCCTCTCTGTCCCCCTTTTTCACCACTTTCCTATCTCCCCATTTTCTTTTCTTTCAAAGAAATTAGCGCGGGGGTTAGTGGGAGTAAGCACTTTTAAGCAGTAGTAAGCGGGATTAAGCGAGTGTGCGCATGTGTACGCTTAGCTAAGCATCACTAAGCATCGTGCAAACCCGCTTACAACTGCTTAAAAGTGCCTTAGTCACTCTATGGAAGGGCCATTGTTCTGCTGAACAGCAAAATAAAAAAACCCTGCCAGACTCGAACCCCAGACCATTGACACAATAGACTGCATGAATTATCACTAAGCCACAGCAGATATACAAATAACTTGGTTCTGAAATAAATATATCATGCATGACAATGAGGGAATGTAAATGGAAATTAGGAATGGTATAACACAAACCCTTTTCTGTGGGTCTTTACCAGCAGTGGTTGTGGAATTGCATGACATGACTGTGAAGTAGAACCAGCCATCCTAGCAGGGAATAATGTTACAGTAGCACCTTACAAACACCACACAGTATCAGACCAGGATAAATACTGGCCACAGGAATACAGTGCAATAACCACATTTGTATGGCAGTTAATTGTGTAAGTGAGAAAAAAGTACATACTCCCATGTATCCTGTGTTAGCATTTGGAGGGGTGCGTACATGTCTACACTGAGATGTGTGTACTGGAAGCAGCAACATGCAGGTATGAGTACAACATGCATATAACTGGCTACAACCCTAGCATCAGATAAGAGACGTATACCAACATTCAGACTGACACAACGGTGTCCAGAGCAAACAAGAATGGGCCCCACCTTTGAAATCTGAAAGGGCTACGCCTACCTAACCTAGCATTTTATAGCAGTGGGCTGCAATCACAGTGAGTAATGCAATCACCAAACAGCAGGCTGTATGCAATTACTGAATGGTGGGCAGCAATTGGTGCAGAGGCTGTCACATGCACAAGTGCAGATACCTAGAAAAGCAGGCTGTACCTGCAGTCCAAACATGCAATTATATCATTGCAGGTGTTGTGAGATAGAGAGTGAGAGAGAGAGAGACATGGACACAGACTGAGACAGAGACAGAAGAGAGGGAGAAACAGAGACCAAAGGTTAAATAGAGGGCAAAAACCCAAAACAAACCAGCAATAAAAAAAAATACAAAACCGTAACACACGGAGCAGGGAAATACAAAGGTAAGGTATGTAACTCAAATGTATGTATTGGCATGCTGTAGATGTTCCCAAAGAGTAGTCTACACACTGCAAATCATCCATGTGTGGCAGCAGTATGTATCTATCTGTATCTGCACATGTGCATAGGGCAAGGGACATACTGCAACTGTTAGTGAAGGGTGGACAGCTATCTGTCAGTAAATGTTGATATGTGCATATATCCATGTAGGTCATAGTGTGTGGCCTAGAAGACAGCATGCAGTGCGCAGGAGTGGCCTTAGGTCAACTGGTGCCCTAGGCAAAAGGGCCCCATGGTGCCCCTACCACACTTCCTGGTGCCCCCATTCTTGTGTCCACATAAATAGTGGAAAAGCACCCCTGCTAGAGCGGCACCCTAGGTGGCCGCCCAGTAGGCCTATGCCTAAGGCCAGCTATGGTAGTGTTGATATATGTCATGTGGTGGTTAAATGCTGTGGGACAGATTTGTCAGATCTGATGTGTTACACACAGTGAGGCCTGCTAATGCTACAAGGGCTGAGGACACCCACATGCATTCTGCACAACATTGTGCAATGTAATCACATACCTGTACATCCCACAACTGTTGCATAAGTGAGATCCCCACCATGAAAGGTGGACTGTACATGTGCCTATATGTACATCCATGTGTACAGCAATGGATGTGTACATGTATGTGTATATATATATATATATATATATATATATATAATATATATATATATATATATATATATATATATATATATATATATATATATATATATATATATATATATATATATATACATATAGAGTGAGAGAGAGAGAGACAGAGAGACACGGGGTCATATGTACCGCAACAGGTGTGTGGTGAACAAGGCATGGACTGTAGACAAGTGTTGATACTGCAGTGCCATTCCACCTTCCCAAAACAGTGTACCCATTAACTAACACATAGGCAGAGATCTACCTAACAGTGAAGGTGTGATAAGGGAACATGGGACACAGGTGGACAGTAGCCTCCACTTTGATGAAGACAGTGCCACACTACACCTGTAATCTGTCTTTGTGGTATGTGTCATGACAACAGGTGTGTCATCTATGGAAGTATAGGGTAGGGTTCCCCTCTACTCATCACAATGCCCTGTGTGGTATGTACTTCACATGACAACTACACCAGGTGAACAGGCCACAGACAGACCTCCCAAAGGGTAATACTGTCCGCAAACAGATGCCCTATGCAGACTGACTCACAAAACCACAACTACACTGTATTGAATACTGGCCACACACAGGTGACCTCTGCCGGACATACACAGGTATATCACACCCATAGCTGGGTGACAACCACCATGGCAACATATCACAATCCCTTGGGGTTACACGCTCTAGGGCCCTAAACATTGTCAGCTCACTAAACAGCACATGCTGGAGGGATAGGTTCCCATCTCAGACATATACCATACACCAGAATAGACCACATAGCAATAGCAAACAAGGCTCCTCCTTAGCAGTTGTTAGAAATACCCCTGATGATTGTGTGGGAGATTGTTAATACACCCCAGGAAACACCTCTGTGGTTCAGGCTGGCACGGGCATATGAAATCAAAATACATGTGTGTCAAAGGCCAGGGTAGCATATGGCTAGTCTGTCGTAGGCCCTAAGGCCAATAGCATGTTACCTACCTATGACACTATGCACTCACACATGTACTTAATGCAATAGCTGCTATGTGAGGTTGAATAAGTATAATGCTGAATGTGTACAAGGTCTGTAAATGTGTGATAGCTTAGTGTGATGTTGTACCTGACATGGTAGTGCCTATCCTAGCTGTGAGGACAGCAACTGATGTGTAATGTGCTGTTAGGCAGACATAGTAGTACGGCATATGATGTGACGTAGTTCTCCGTTGACAAATGTGGTGTCTCATTGTAGGCTAAAGCAATACATGTATGCTTAGTGAGTGGTACTGCTGGTGAATCCATCACCAATATGAACTGTAGTACTACGGGAAGCTGTAGGGCTAAACAGCACAGTAAGGTGTGCATTCACATTGCTTGGAAACACTGTCATGTGTATTTCCTGTAGTCTGCACAGAGGACAGACTGCAGGAATAAGGGTGTGTAAGTAGTGGCACTCAGCACCGTATGGTACACAGGTAATGCTCATCTGTGTTGGCATACAGTGGTGCGTTGTATGTTTGCCTGATGTGTGTGTGATTATGCCTATACAATGGCTGCAATCATATGTGTGTTACAGGGTTAATGTGTATCCAGCAACATATATAGTCTGTTACAGCAGTATGCCACCTATAGTAACAACTGGACACATCTGTTAGGCAGGGCTATGGCATCAATGACTAGGGTGTTTGATTGGTACTACTGTACCTGTACTTTACATCCATTGCAATGGATGACATCTCTGTTCGTGCATTGGTGTGATATACACCCCTGTCTTGAGGTTGTGCAATGTGTTACAAACAGTGTGTCGGATACTGTTGTATAGTGGTGTGATATATAGAGTCTGCCAGGTAGAGTTAGTTAGTTGTGGCCTGACAACCAATAAGTGTTATTGAATGTGTGTAACCACTGACAGACAATAGGGTGGTATAAATGTCAGTAAAGTGATATCTGTGGGTAAAGGTGTAAAGTGTGCCACAGGACACTCTCACACATATTGTTCATATCTTTTTTCAGCCAGATGGCCCACCAACGTAACCCAGCTTACACAGCGGAAGAGGAAGAGGTGATAGTCAACAGCCTTTTGCAGCAGTACACTATGCTCTTCTCCAGAAGCAGCCAGCACCAGCAGGAGCGGACTGCACTGTGGCAAGAACTTGTTAGTCGGGTAAATGACATAGGCATGCATAACCAGACATTTGAGCAGGTACGCCATCACTGCAGTGATTTAATTAGACAAGTCCGGTGGTGTGTGTCTGATATCCAAAGACAGCAGCTTGCCACAGGTGGTGGGGTGGCCATTCACCCCCCCTCACCAGAGTGGAGGAGCTGCTCTTACGCGTGGTGGCTCCTGGACAACAGCTACAGCAGCCTCTGACATGTGTTGTAATGGAGGCTGGAGCCACCCAGCACATCCACCTGGAGCAAGCAGGTAATATGCCCTATCTGTAGACTACAGTCAACTGTATTGTTAGATTATGTGTACGTGAGATATGTACTGTTTGTTTAGCTGTTCCGCTGCCTACTGTTGTGCAATACAGATAGTTTGTATAATATCCCTACACCTGTGACTGTTGACTGTTGTTGAACTGCAGTTTAGCATACCCACTGTAGCAATGCCACAGTTGTGGCCACTGATGAACCCTCTCATATTCTCATAGGTCCCTCTGGTGTGACAGCAGGGCAGCCGATCCATGCTGGTGAGTGTGTTATACCTGCAACATTGGTAATGAAATATGCATGTCATAGGTGAGGTGTAGGCCATGTACACGTAACACACCTATGCATAATGCATGCCGTGCATGTTTGCTGTGAGATGTTGCACAGCTCAGTAATGTCAGTAGCTGCCTCAATGACATGCAATACACAGAGCATGACACACAGTTGTGGCAACCCCGTACTGCACATTGGATAGGCATAGTTGCAACACCTGTACACAACATAAGACATTTATCACATGCAGTACACAAAGTCATGCTACATTTGGCATAACCACACACCCGCTGTAAGGTCACACGTCAGTATCCCACATGTCATCCACACACACATGATGTACCTCAGGGGTAGAGGCCTATCTTGGGGCTGTGCAACACTCTTCAACACATAACACAGTCATGTTAGTCAATGCTCCCTACTGGGCACCTCATACACCCATGTACAAAGTGGCTGTGTAATAATGAACGTATCCATGGCACTGCAGTTCAGTTACAGCATGCTAGGCGGTGGTCTGTCACACAGTAGTAGCTGTGAGTGACCACAAGATGCATGATGATGATGATGATGGCACATGGTACTACACCCCATCCAGTTACAGTGACCACAGTACTACACATAGTAGTCTTTGCTGTGCACCTCATTGTTCTGTGTGTGCAAACATATGCACCTATACACACCATGCATAGCATGTTGTGTGTGTGCTTACATATGCTAGTATACACATTTTGCACAACAGTCGCCATCTGTACAAAGAGTCACATATATGTCCTGGAATGCTATTGGGTGTATAGGTCACATGACACACATTGAGTATGTGTGGTGTTTAATGTTGCAGTCATGTAGCATGCCATGTCATGGCTGGCAACAACATATCTGCAATATGTCCCACATGCATCATAACCATAACCACTGTGCAATGTCCATGTCATGCATTGGGATTCCTTCATGTCTAGATGCACCACTCATCTCATGTCTGTACATTGCATCCATTTGCTACACCTGTCCCCACTAATATGTGATATGGACACAGACACTGTCATCAGACATGGCAATCTATGTGTCACACAGATGACACATGCAGCCATGGTATGTATACCATTGAGTGATGGTGCACATGACATTGCAGAGCAGACAATACTTGCACAGCAATGTTGTGTCCATGTACACATTCTGTTCCAGGATGTAGCCAATCACTGAACAACTACATACATGCATCAAAGCCATGTATAATGTCATTAGATAGGGCTGTCTACACTTGCACTGCATGGTGTTGAGCAACACATGGTCTGCCTGCTGACACATGTGTGGTGACTGTTTGCCTTGTGATACTGTCACCCACCATCACCCACTATTGTGTATGTGTTGGATTGCTGGTGTGTGTGTGTGTGTGTGTGTGTGTGTGTGTGTGTGTGTGTGTGTGTGTGTGTGTGTGTGCATGTGTGCATGTGTGCATGTGTGCATGTGTTCATGTGTGCATGTGTGCATGTGTTCATGTGTTCATGTGTGCATGTGTTCATGTGTTCATGTGTGCATGTGTTCATGTGTTCATGTGTGCATGTGTGCATGTGTGCATGTGTGCATGTGTACATGTGTGCCTGTGTTCATGTGTGCATGTGTTCATGTGTGAGTGTGTGCATGTGTGCATGTGTGCTAACATCATGTACAGATTGTAAAGTGTACGTTTCCTGTCTTTCTTCCACAGGTGCTGTGTTAGGTTTGGCTGACTGCAGCAGGGAACCTGATGTCACCACCACTAATAGTGGAGATGATGAGACATGTATTGTGGCACAGGAAGGTCTGACAGGGTCTGTCATTGGTCCACCAATTGACAGTACACAGCGGTCAACCCCATCTATGCGCACACTCATACTGCAAATACATCCCTCGTCACCAATGTCCGTAGCTGAGAGACAGCATACAGTTGGCATTGACCAGAAGAGTGTGGTACCTATGGCACGTGCATCCCCTCACAGCAGCCATAGCCAGATTACCGGAATGGTACCACATAGGCGGATGTCCAGGGGTTCTCAGGGGAGCATCACTGGTTGTATTGCCCCTGGCAGACGTGCCCCTGGAGGTATTACAACCTCCAGTATGTTCTGGGCTGTAATGTAGGCACAGGCACATATGGAACGGTACACCCGACAGGGACTAAGGGCACAGAGGGACCATTATACTGCTATCAATGACAGCATCCGTGACCTTGCCGGTGCCATCCGGAATTACACAGAGGTCATTGATAGCCATTGGAGGGAGACATTAGATGTCCTCCACAATGTGTTAACCATGAGCCAGGACCATGCGGGAAGGAAGAGAAGCCGATGCGGATGCATGCCAGCAACAGCATCAGCTGGCAGTCATCGCGGATGGACCACGGATCACACCCGCTCCCGTAGTGGCAGTACCAGCCCCAGCAATGCTGGGGCTGGCCTGTCCATTGACAGTCCTACTAGACCATGTGCACGTGGCGCTGGCCAGTCCCAGCAGGGACATGGGTCCAGTCATAATACCTCTGCCTCTGATGATAGCACCCAGTCAGGGTTGGTACCTGATACTGCCCGTAGCACCCCTGCTAGGCACAGGTACGGTGTCCGTGGCCAGAGACAGTGATCTGTATGGCCTAGCAGGTACAGTCTGTGGCTGTCCCACAACCACCCGTATATGGCAGCCACATGGTGGAGTTGTGTGCATGCAGACACACACACATTTACCATACAACTAGGGCTCACACATACACACACACACATTGTATCAACATTTTCCCATGCAGTACTGTTGTCCCTCACATACACACACACACACACACACACACACACACACACACACACACACACATACAGACATGCCGATTGGATGGGTCAATGTCGGGCTCTGGCAAACCTACAACACACCCTGTGCATATGATGACACCTGTGCCACCTCCTGTCATCTGTCACATTGATGCAGGAATAGGCTAACATGGTTCTGATGCACAGGGTGACATTATAGCAGTGTAGCAATAGTAGCAAGTTGCCAACAGGAAGGTGTACTGATATCCTTGTAGGTATATCTGAACAGGCAATATGCATCACAGCTCTGATAGTCATTGTAGCATTATCTACACCAGTGTTAGGTCTGAGTATGTATTGTCCACCCATGTGCCACTTGGCTGAAGTGTACAGTGTTGACAGCATGTGTTAGTGAGTGGACAGTACGTGTGTGATGTGTGCATTACAAATTAGCAGGTGTACATCTGTGAACATGGTGTGTGTGCACTGTCTGCATGTACGTGCATAGTGGACACATGGGATGTGTGACATACCCTGTTCTACACATTGTTAACATCTCATGGTATCTTTCGATGGCCAGTATGCATTCTACTACAGATATGTACTAACATGGGTACACATGTGTATATGACATGGGTTGGCACTATGCTGTGGGTGATACCGTTGATATCTGTCAATGATCTGCAGTCTGGCAGTATACACCACCTCAACAGCATGACTATAACCAATCATTAGATGGCGTCCTGACAAATGACTCACAGTTGTAGGGAAGTCAGTAACAGTTGGATCCTTCCAGTACTATACTATAACAGTAACCAGTGGTATTGACCGCCACACTTTCCTGGGACCACACCTGTATGGCATAAAGCCCTCTTCGGTACATGCAAACATACTAGGGATAAGTCCGGAAATGCATGCATTGGCCTAAACTGCATTCCCCAGATGGGACGCATATCCTACATAAGGGAATCATACAGACAGATACCTCTTGTCCAATACATGCTGTATAGCAGTATGCCATCTATGGCATGGTCATCCACATTTACTATACAGTACCACATAGATGGTAGCCCTGAACATGTATGTTGGGTACCAATGTGTACAGACAGACACGTGTTATGTAATCTGCCCCTTGGTATCCACAGGTATTGTGGGGTCCCTCGGTATTTCACATAACACATTAGGAGCCTGCATGCATATCCACAGGGCTGGTGCACACCTATCATGACTGTCCATTATTGCCAGTCGTTGTTGTGTATGAACATGTCTGACATATACCCCAGCAATTACCCTCACTCACAGTACGTGTCATGGGTGTGTGTGGCAGGGATGTCCTTGGCCAATGATCACTACATTGGCCGGTCTTGACGCAGACATACATACACACACACTTGGCATTTGCAGGACTCAAACCTCGTCCACAGTCTCCAAAAAGGCCACTCCTCCTAAAGGTAGTCTCATACACACACAGTCACACTCAGCATTTACAGGATTCAAACCCCTACCTAACTATGTTATGATACTGGGAGATATACATTAACATGGCACACTATATGCATTATTGGGTGATTTCTGTTCTCCTGGAATATTTGTAGGATGCTGACATCATCAGACTTTCCAAAGAGGGATGTACCTCTTTTAAAATGTGTTTTCACAGTCTCCAAAAAGGCTACTCCTCCCAAAGGAAATCACACACATACACGCACCACCCACATACACACACTTGGCATTTGCAGGACTCAAACTCCTACCAGAATATGTTACGACACTAGCGAAATATGCATTAACACGATGCGCTATTTGCTTTACTGGAAGCATGCATTTCCAAAGCTCTATTTGTAAGATGCTGACATCATCACACTAGGCAAAGAGGTACTCACCACTTCTAATGTATTTCCACAGTCTCCAAAAAGGCCACTCCTCCCAAAAGCAGTCTCACACACACACAGTCGCACGATTCAAACCACTACCTAATGATGTTATGATACTGGAGAGATATGCATTAACACGGCATGCTATATGCATTACTGGGTGGTTTCTATTCTCCTTGAATATTTGTAGGATGCTGACATCATCAGACTTTCCAAAGAGGGATGTACCTCTTTTAAAATGTGTTTTCACAGTCTCCAAAAAGGATACTCCTCTCAAAGGAAAACACACATACACACACTTGGTGTTTGTAGGATTCAAATCCCTATGTGACTATGTTAGGACACTAGTGAGATACGCATTAACATGACGCGCTATTTGCTTTATTGGGAGTGCTTATTTCCAAAGCTCTATTTGTAGGATGCTGACATCATCACACTTGGCAAACAGGTATTCACCACTCCTAATGTGATTCCACAGTCTCCAAAAAGGCCACTCCTCCCAAAGGTAGTCTTACACACACACACACAGTCACAGGATTCAAATCCCTACCTAACTATGTTATGATATTGGAGAGATACGCATTAACACGGCATGCTATATGCATGACTGGGTGGGTTTTATTCTTCTTGAATATTTGTAGGATGCTGACATCATCAGACTTCCCAAAGAGGGATGTACCTCTTTTAAAATAGGTTTTCACAGTCTCCATAAAGGCTACTCCTCTCAAAGGAAATCACACACACACTTGGTATTTGCAGGACTCAAACCCCTACTTGACTATGTTATGACACTAGTGAGATATGCATTAACACGATGCTATTTGCTTTATTGGGAGCATTCATTTCCAAAGGTCTATTTGTAGGATGCTGACATCATCACACTTGGCAAACAGGTATTCACCACTCCTAATGTGTTTCCACAGTCTCCAAAAAGGCCACTCCTCTCAAAGCCAATCTCACACACACACATACATACACACAGACACATACTCAGCAATTGCAGGATTCAAACCCCTATCTAACTATGTTATGATACTAGTAAGATACACATTAACACGACACACTATATGCTTTACTGCATGGTTTTTATTCACATGCTATGTTTGTAGGTTGCTGACATCATCAGACTGGACATGGTAATGTGTGTGCACTTAGTGTTATGCAATCCCATGAATGAACCTTGTGGGTCAGCAGGTGTGAACATCTTGAACAGGAATACACAATTCATACCTGGTGTGATCTATCTGTGGACATATTACCATTCCTTCATATGACAATACATATTCATGCACGGATTGTAGGTTTTGTGGATACCACATGTGTCTGTGATGTTGGTAAAGGGCTATTCAAAGTCTATGTGGGACCTGTGTTGCTCCTGTCAGTGATGTATGTCCTGGGTGGCTGCCTTGCAAGATATCTGACATGTTTGGGGAACATGATGTGCTCATTAACATACCACAGACATTTGTGTTGTGTGTTTGTCGGTTTACAATATCTCTGTTCCTGACTGCAATCATGATGGACTCCATGGACTAGCATTTTGGACTTCGTAGGCTTATAGGAATATAGTTCCCATGGTGTGTTGTGCACCAACACTTGT
Source organism: Protopterus annectens (assembly GCF_019279795.1). Classification (NCBI taxonomy): domain Eukaryota; kingdom Metazoa; phylum Chordata; order Ceratodontiformes; family Protopteridae; genus Protopterus; species Protopterus annectens. The sequence continues at coordinate 1,501,798,131 of NC_056739.1, forward strand.
GGGGTGTGCCACATGTTGCTGTAACACATTCAATGGTGTAAGATCCTGTAGAGAGTGTGAGGCTCAACAGACTGTTCGGGTGCAGTGTCTGTTTGTCCTGTCATTCACTTATGACACATATGGGGAAACAATGTTATCCACGTGATGGGATTCATTTGGCATTGGGAGGACCAGTTTACACATTCTACATGTGATATCTCCTGGTATGATGTTAGGGCCTTTTGTCACTGGGAGGTGGGTATGTATGTATGGGCCTGTCTGACAGGATGTTGACATTGTCAGTCAGGTACAGTTGACCCTGACTCAGGACATATATGACTGTACATCGATATTTCTGACATAGCTGAAGGAGGTGTAATGTTTCTGTCTGTACTCCTTTGCAGATTATCATTCCACAGCAACAACAAACCTGAACCCTAAAACCCTGTTATACTCTTTTACACACTTGACACACTACTGATCCTTTGTGATCAGTCGACAGTGTATGTCACCATCATATCCTGGCATGTCCAAAGGTCAGTTTTGTGTGTACTCTCCAGTCCAGCTGATGCATATTGGAATTCTGAAGCATTGTTACAGCTGCCTTATGTACACAGGTAACACTGTCCTCCTACCAACAAAGTCAGATATTTGTGAGAGGTGCAACTGTATAGACAGACAGGAGGCTGAGCTCTCCCAAGCCATGACTGGCACAGTCTATCCGGTGGTGAAGGTAACCACACACACCACAAATACTGTCACACATGCACCTATGACAACGGCAAACCGTATACATTGACACACAATGACATACTTGGAGCATCTACATATACTCTACCTAAGCAGCTGAGACATCCAAAGCAGACACACAAACAACTGCTAACACACAACCATACACACATATCATCACATAGTTCACAAAGTCATTGTGCCACACAGTCACTGCCCTTAGGCCTACACAACACACCTCATACACTTGTATTAGGTGAGTGTAATTGTCCGTCACACTGACATCCCACTCACCAGGCTGAACAAGGTGAAGTTTGTGCTGTGTGTCAGGTGCCAGGATATGCCACATGACACATGCACTGTTGTCAGTCCACTGCAAGTACAAATATGGCTCCATCATTGACCATTCTGATGTGTAGATCCTCAGACATTCCTCCTTGGACTACATGACAAGAGACATAGAGGGGCTCTCTGATCATGTAGCCCAGGACAGTATGACCCTGACCTTGTGTAGCATCTTACCCTCACCAAGTACTATGTCACAGTATACAGATGACATGATCACTTTTAACAGTTGCCTAACATATTGTTGTCATTCACAGGGGATCCAGTGTCTGTCTGCCTGGAATTACATGCGCAACATGCCATGTACATTCGCTATGGACGCCATGCACCTGTCACCCCTAGGCTTTCACAGACTGCCTTAGGCTCTTGACACACACATAGTGGCTGTTTGAAGCAAGGGTCAGAAGATATAACCACAGCCATAGACGTTACAGGGTACAGGAAACGGAGAGTGATGGTGCTCAACAACTGATGTCTAACCCTCAGAATGCATGCACTCAGGACTCACATCAGTATGGGATCTGTCGATATATGTGCAGTAACAAACACCTGGTTCAGGCTCACAAAAGCACAGCAGCACTAACAGGTTTTACGTCATACCATGGTTTTCAGACACAAGACTCGGACCGGACAACAACAAGAGGGGGAGAATCCATATACATCATTCATACACACACCTCCAGGTTGGTAGCAGTACACAAAGCATTGGGGAACGTACATGTGCAACTGAGAGTGTGCAAAACTGCATTTCAGTTTGTAGACTGTTACAGACCACACTCCCAAACATGGGCACAACAGTCATTATTCCTGGGAACACTGGGGAATGTGAAGGTCTCACCAAACACCATTATATTGTGTGACTTCAAATACACAAACATTGACTGGGTATACTATTCAAGCAGTGACACCCTTGCACAACAGTTGCTAAGATTGTTACACTCAAATGCTAGGGCAGACCTGGTCACCACACCCAAAGGGGGTTAAACATGTGGTACCTGATCATCACCCACATGGGGACTCTATGTTCCACAACAGAGGTATACCTGTAGTTGTTAAGGTCAGAACATACATTCATCTCACCAGACATACATATCCCATACACACACACATCCTATGTGATCTCAGTGACATACTTCTCATGAGCAAACGTCACACTTGTACAAATTGAGGTGGTATACCTCAATGACCCTGGGACAGTGTTAATTACGGCTCAGACAACGTCATACTTTACAAGCACATTCTATGGACAACTACTGGAATTCATGGATCATGCTATCCCAGATAACTACAAGACTCACTCCTCCAAAGGCAGGGGACCTGTCTACTGGACCATGGCCATTACTGAGCTATACAGGGACAGGAGGAGGCTACTATATTATAGAGCACAATCACAATCTGGACGGCATCTTTGATCAGTACTATGTTATAGCTACGATCACTTGTTGATTCATCTAAGGCACACTTCTAACGGACACTTGCAACAGACACTATGGACAATCACAAGGCCTTATTTAGTTATGTCAGGGACCTGGGTGGGAACTCACAGATATGCTATGAGTTACTGCATAATTACAAATGATACAGTGAACCCACTGACATTGCGAACATCCTGGACAACAGGTTCAGTGGGAATGTTTCCCCACCATCCCCCCTGCAGTGCACATGTCCATCACAAAAGGGTGTAACCTCCCTGACATCACAGATGAACATGTGTGTGCTGCCCTCTCCATAGCAGACAACACAGCATCAGTGGGACCAGATAGTGTCCCAGACTGTGGCATACATGAGATTCATGACAAACTTCACACTCACATTATGTCACTGTTCAATATCACAGTTACTACAGGATGTGTACCCATGGAATGGTGAACAGCTACGGTGTACTCGATCCACAGTTCTGGTGCCACAAGGGACCCTGGACATTATCACAATATATGCCTAACTATCCTGGTCTGATATGCTATGGAGTGTATCATCATGGAACACATACACATACACATTGTGAACCTACATACACTGGATCCTACACAATTTGGTGTTGTTGTGGGCATATCTTGCCTCTTGCAGATGTTTGATGTCTTTAAACAGTTAACAGGTCCATAGACGTACACAGGGTTGTCCATTCAGCCTACCTGGAGCTCGCACACCACTTCTACACAATACCCCACTTGGCCTTTACACATTAGATCACCGGATTCAATATCTACACATATGTCACAAGATGGATTGCTAACTGGATCGTGGATAGCACACACATGGTCAGTATTGCAGGTGCCATGTCTGACTATACACCAGTTACACGTGGCATTCCACAGAGCTCAGTCCTGGGACCTCTCATGTTCTGTATATATTTCTGATACATACTGGCTAACACAGGAGGAATATGGATGACCATGTTTGCAGATGACTGCAAACTGTGTGCCATATTCGACTCCACAGCTGGCACATGCATCCTCAGAAAGGGTCTCACAGAGATGGATGACTGGTGCCAGAGCCATGGCCTACAGCTACCTTACTTTAGATGCATAGTCATCACCTTTGGTAGTAACATCGTGCACACACATTACCACATAGGTGATGATACATCACATACAGTGTGTGTGGTTTGTGATTTGGGGACATGAATACTTAGTACTCTTGCCTTTGACATTCACGTTGCCAATGTTGTTGGACACACCTTCTATTTAGGCAACCTTATCCCATACAGTTTTACATCCAGATCAGGTGGGGTCATTGTGACCCTGTAGTTATATGGCACATGCTTGGATACAATGGCCCATTTTGGATGTACCTTACCCAACACCTGCAGCAACTGGAATGTACACAGATTTACATAACCAAGTGGATCTAGGGACTCACACAGATGGTATGCACAGTTTGGCTATGGTCACCCCAGCTCTCCTCAGTTGCTTACTGCCTACTTGGATGCAGTCTGTGCCTTTTGTTTGATGCCATGTCCATCACAGCATTGATGGACAGGCTCCACATGAGGATATCAAAGTCCCTTACATCTACATGCTCCAGGGACAGGTACATGAGCTATGATGTTAATAGGACATGCTGGAGGGGCATATTACCATCACAGAGGCTCCACTCACTTGGGAATGTGATCACAGTACCACATATGCACAGACCCACGCTGACCACCTACAGGTGACATCTTCACAGGTGACGGGTGATCGTATGTTTAGCCCTGGGATATGTTATGGGTCCTTGCTAGACAGAGGCAGAATGAAATGAACATATGTGAGATATCTTGTGTGACCTACTATTGACAGGCACAGTCTACTGATCTAGCATGATTGCAGAATACAAACACACTGTGGCTAGGCTTCTACATACCCTAGGGCAGATAGCCTAGTGTCAAACTCTGAACCTATGCTAATGTTCGGGATGCACATTGTTCAGTGATAGTACTGATTGCAGGTTGTGTTTCTTCTTTGCTTTACCACTTCCTATGAGCAACCTAGGTTTCTGCATAACATATTTGATTGTGACAGGATTTCACTATTTTATATTGTGTCTGTTGTCATATCACTGTGTACACATGGTGGATTGATGAATAGTGCGAGGTTCCTGGGTTGACATTTGCAACTGAGGGATATGTGTGGCCCACTGCTGTACTCAAACTTGACCTAAGCATGTGAACATGCCCAGTTCAGACTTTCAGTGTTTTATTGCCTGACATTTGTCTCATAGTTTCAAGTGTGTGAGCATGCCCAGTGTGACCTTGCAGTATGTTGCTGTCTGAGGTCCACTACATTTGTTGATGTGTGTGAACATTACCAATATTAACATGTATAATATCAGGTTCTATTATTACTGCAGGCCTCACCTTTGTGTCCTAACTGGACAGGGATTATGCTATGCCTGAAAGGTTTACATGAGATACTTAGCATTGACTTATCAACATTTTTTCATACAAGCTGACCATTGACATGCTGTCATGGTTTAGCGGTTCTGTACTCTGACTATAGTGCACTGTATCCTGGGTTTGAGGACTGTCACTGCTTCATATTTTCATACACGCCAGAACAGACTGCTTCAAGAAAAGTGAAGCAAATATGAACTTGTTAACCTGCTTTTGATGAACTATACCCACATTTGACTAGACTTGCATGACATTGCTCAATGTTGCCCAACATTGCTGGACAGTGCACAATATTGTTGAACATTGCCTGTAGTTGTGCTACTTAGTGTGTGCAATTTTGTTTACATATACTAAATAGTGGTGAGAGCTGTTTAGCAGTGCTTTATATTGCTTAACACATAGCAATCATGCCTCAGGTGGTGCTGCAGGGCTGTCTATGTCGGATGCATTTTAGACTCCCTATACATGTTTGTTAACAGGTAGTGTCAAGTTAGGCATCACTTTTACTGTATGTGCGAGTTGGAGAAAGGTATCATTTCCAGGGTTCCTACTGAGCCAGTGTATATGCCATGCGTTGCCTCTTTGCCAAGGCCAAAGCATACTGGGCATGCCTCCTTCTGCCTACTGGGGCAGGCTCAGGTTGTTCCTCCTCCGAGTCACGCTCTGCCTGTGATGGCCTTGGCAATGGTGGGGGGCTGTTGTGCCTGGCCCTATGCTACTCCTGCTGCAGCTGTTTTCGCAGGATCATATTGTGTAGCATAGCACATACCATGACTATTTGGGTACATGTAGTTGGTGAGTATTGCAAGGCTCCACCAGATGTGTCCAGGCACCGGAACCATGACTTGAGCAGCCCAAAAACAAATCCAATGAGCCAGCAAACTGTGACCTATAAACTTGATTTATTGTAGAAACATGAAAAACAACAATTTTTTTTTGTTTGTTTTTTTTTTTGTTTTTCATGTTTCTACAATAAACCAAGTTACTAGGTCACAGTTTGCTGGCTCATTGGATTTGTTTTTGTTTTTGTTTTTGTATGGTTTGGTTTGAGCCGTGCAATTGCTCTCGTGCAGGAGGTTTCATTTGGATATTGAGCAGCCCAAACACACGCTCTATTACATTTCATGTTTGTGCATGTGCCTCATTATGGCATTCCTGTTCAGGTGTGTGTGCATTTCTGATGGGTGCATCAGCCACGGCTCGAGTGCATATCCAGCATCCCCCACTATGTGACCATAAGGGAATTCCCCATTGGCAAATGTCTGGTACAGCTGTGTCAGATGCCAGATAAGGGAGTCATGGTAGCTTCCAGGCCAGCCAGCATACACATTCATTATTATGCCCCGGGCATCACACACAACCTGGCAATTGATGGAGGGGTAACCCTTGTGGTTATAGTAGACCCTACCCCACTCACCGGCTGGTGCTTTGATGCAAATGTGCGTGCAGTCTATTGCACCCACTACCTCTGGGTATTCTGCTATTTGCTGGAAGAGACGCATATTGCTGGCCAATACCTCATGGGAATTAGAGAAATATACATGATCACCGACATGTGCTGCCATGGCATTCAGTAACTGGTGCAGTACCCTAGATGCTGATGCCTGTCAAATCCCCATCATATCACCAGTTGGTCTCTGGAAGGTACCTGCTGCTAATATTCTTAGGCCAACACATACCTTGGTTTCCACTGGGATGGGTTTTTCTCTGTTGGTTCTGTGTGTGAGGCTTGGCCTGCACAGCTCAACAATTTGCTGCATGAGGTCTCTGTCCACTCTATAGTGCTCCACTATCTCCAGCTCATGTAGCCCCTGGTAGGTTACCCTAGGCCTGTACACTCTTCTCCATCTCCTCACTGTGTGTTGCTGAGCAGCATTTGCATTCACCACCCTCAGCATGTTGCATATGTCGCGTTATGACAGCAATGGCTGCCCCTAAAATGTCTTTGTCTCAGTAAAGCTTTTTCAGTTTTCACTTCTATTAGCTTACTGCAGTGTTGCAGAGTGTCTGAGAAATACATACTGGAATGTTTTTTAAGTTCATAGGTTCATAGGTTCGTACTAGGCTATCTGCCTTAGGGCATTTATAAGCCTAGCCAGAGTGTGTGTGGCTTTCACCACCACTTAGGATGAGAATACTACGCCCATTTAGGGTTTAGTTTACTGTGCCTCTGTCTAGTAGTGACACAGAGATGACCCCTGGGGTAAACCTACGATCTCCCATCCACTCGTCAAGACTTCTCTTGAATAGAGTTAGTGAGGGGCTCTGCCTAACATGGACTGGGATTCTGTTCCAGAGTGTAGGGAGCCTCTGGGTTATGAATCTGTCCCTCCAGCACATCCTATTTATTTCTGTGTTGAGGTTTAAGTCTCTTGCTCTCGTGGCTCTGATGGATTTGGATTTTTTGAGGTGGAGCATGTCCATTAATTCCGGATTGGACATGGCCTTGTACGTTAGGCATAGGTCACCTCTGAGTAGGCGGTATGCGACTGAATAGAGCTGGAGTTTTTTCAGTCGGGCAGCATATGACATATGTTTAAGACCCTTTATCCTCTTGGTGAGGAACTTTTGGGGTCTTTCCAACTGCTGCATGTGTCGGGTAACATACATCCCAAATGGGGCATTGTACTCAATCATTGGTCTAATAAGAGATGAGTACAGGGGCACAATGACCTCTCTTGATCTAGATGTGAAACCCTTCATGATAAGGTGGGCAATATAGAAGGTCTTCCTAACCACTTTGGCAATGTGAGTGTCAAATGAGAGGTTACTGTCAACCTGGGTCCCTAGGTCCCTGATTACCTCTTCCGTACTTAATGGATTACCACCTATGTGGTAATTTGTGGGTACCATGTTTTTCCCAAAGGGTATGACTATACATTTTTTGGCGTTAAGCTTAAGGCCATGGCTCTGGCACCAATTATCCATTTCTATGAGTCCTCTCTGAAGGATGTTTGTGTCCGCTGGAGTATCAATTATGGCGCCCAGTTTGCAGTTATCTGCGAACTTTGTCAGCCACAATCCTCCTATGTTTGCCTGTACCTCGGAAAAATAAATGCCAAACAAGAGGGATCCCAGAACTGAGCCCTGTGGGACACCGCTTGTGACTGGCTTAGAGTCTGACATAGCTCTAGCAACTCTGACCCTGTGGGTTCTGTCCTTGAGCCAGTTTGCAACCCATCTCATGACATATGGGTTTACATTTAAGCTGGTGAGTTTGTCTATGATGCCCGAGTGTGGTATTGTGTCAAAGGCTTTTGCAAGGTCAAGGTAGGCTGTGTGAACTGCCTTACCTTCATCAATGGCCTTAGTGATGGTTTCAAAAAAGTCGACCATGTTCAAAAGGCAGGATCTGCCCTTGACAAAGCCAAATTGGGTAGGATCCAATGTCTGTAGGTCCCCAATGTCTTTGTTTATGAGTTCCATAATGATCCTCTCCATAGCTTTGCAGACCAGGCTCGTCAAGCTTATGGGGCGGTAATTTCCAGGGTCTGTAGAAACACTGCCTTTGTGAAGTGGGACCACTGTTGCCGTACGCCACTCTTTGGGTACGTATCCTGTAGTAAGGCTAAGATTAAACAGCAGCCTTATGTTTGGGTTTAGTTCCTCTTGGAGTTCATGTAGCACACAGCCCGGGACACCGTCCGGTCCCATTGATGCTGTGTTTTTAGCTTTAGAGAGGGCTGCTCTCACCTGGGCATCTGAGATGTTAGGGAGGCTACACTCTGCTGGGATAGTTATTTTTCCTTTTGGGGGGGAGGGGGAGGAGAAATTTGCACTGAACCTATCTGCCAGAATGTTGGCAATGTCAGTGAGTTCAGTGTATTTATTTTCATTTTGGACTAACTCTGAGCATATCTGGGAGTTTCCACCCAGGTTTCTAACATAGCTAAAGAAGGCCTTGTGATTGTCTTTTGTGTCTTTTGATTTTCTCTCAAAGTTGGCCTTGGATGATTTTATGAGTGATCATAGTTTTTGCTAGTACTGATCAGAGATGCCTTCCCATTTAGGGATTTTGCTCTGTCATGTAGTAGCTTCCTCCTTCTGTTGTAAAGTTTGTTTATGGCTGGGGTCCACCAGACCAGGCGCCTGCCTTTGGGGAATGGGTCTTGGTTTTATTTGGGATTGCATGATCCATGCATTCTTGAAGGTGCCCGTAGAAGGCATTTGCAAAGGATTCAGCAGTGTGGGTTGTGGTTTCCACTGGCCCAGGGACCTTGAAGGATACCACTTCAGTCTTAAGAAGTGTGAAGTTGGCTTTTGAGAAGTTCTTCACTGTGGTCTTTTGTGCAGGGGTGGGGGGATGTGGATTTCCAGTGAGATTAATTTATGGTCTGATCTTACCAATGAGGGATATACTTCCGGTGTGGAGCATTTTGTCCCCATATTTGTGATGATCAGGTCTAGTATATTGTCTCCTCTTGTGGGAATGGTGACTAGTTGTTCCATCACATTGGAGTTTATGAATTCTAGGAACCTTTGGGCTAGGGTGTTTGGGCTTGAGTAATGTTCCCAGTCTATGTTTGGGTAGTTGAAGTCTCCCAATATGATGGTATTTGGAGAAACATTCATACTCTCCAGTGTCTTCAGGAAGGCTGTGTGGGTTTCCTGAGTTTGAGAGGGTGGTCTGTAGCATGCTACAAATTGTAAGGCAGTTTTGCCTATGGTTAGTTGCACCTGGATGGTCTCCGATGCTTCATGCGTTGCCACTAACCTGGAGGTGTGGGTATCTTTGATGAATATGGATACTCCCCCTCCTTTTGTGGTTTGGTCCAAGTTTTGGGGCCGGAAAGCATGATATGAGGTAAAACCTGATAGTGCTGGGGTGCTCTCAGGAGCCTTGAACCAGGTTTCAGTCACTGCACAGACATTGATGTTCTCCATACTGAGGAGGGCTTCAGAGGGCATGCATCTTGAGGTTTAGACTTCTGGCATTGAGCAGCATTACCCTTATTTTTTTCCACTTGTGTTTTCTAGGGAGGTAGGTTTGTCATTTGAGCCTTGCCTAAAAAAGGCACTATGGGGGTGGCAAGAGCCTTGGCCAATATCCGGAAGCCCAGGGGTGACAGGTGCAAATGATCCCTTGCGAAGCAGCGTGGCTTGTCGAGCATGTCATCCCAAGCAGACAGACATTGGATCCCCTTTGAATGACACCAGTAATTAAGCCAATTGTTAAAACTGATAATTTTGTCTGAGTTTTGAGTGCTGGGCTGGGCTGGGCTAGTGTAATGCCTGTGTAATTGGCTGATTCTGATTGTTTTCACCTGCTAGCTCTGCTAGTACCCCTGGTTAACTTCTTACTATTTGTTGTGCTTCCTTTTCCCTTTCTGTTTCCTCAGGGGGCAGTGCCGCGCAAACAAGCGCAAACACGTGCACACCAGCTCACACACGTGCACACATGCTTACATGGACTAAAACTTGCTTATTCCTGTTAAAACGCATGCACACCGGTGCAAACGCGCTTACAACTGTTTACACAGCCTTACATATGCTTACTCAAGCCTACACGAGCTCACACATGCTTACACGCGTGCAAACTGTCTTACTTGGGGTTACTGGCACACACACGCGCGCATGCACGCTCAGCAAGAAACTTTGGTGTTATCCACAGCATACACCTTTGATTTCTTGACTTTACCTGGCCTACCTGTTGACACACCTCTTTCACTATTATGTAAATGTAAGCTGACACATGTCACTCTGCTCCAATGAGCTGCACTACGTTCATACATACCCCCCTCATGATGTCACCTATCTTCTACTCTGTTACTCCCCTTATCCTACTCCTACACTCCACTGACTGTGCTCATTTGCTATGTGAACTTGTGATTCACTATCATAACTCTCATTTGCATAGGATTGCCTACTAATGCTTAGTTACATCTCTTAGACTGAGCTTCCCCCCTTAGCAACCTCTACTTGGTGGCCATGTTGTCTTCAGCCTGCCATTCCCTTGCATTGTAAATTCATTTTAGCTATGAAATCCATATTTGTGGATCTTAATTATTAATTTTCTGCTTTTTAGGGCACTGTGCATTTGCGCAGCGCTGCGCTAAGGTTAAACCCCAGGAAATCGGGATTAAAAAAAAAGTTATTTTATTTTTAATTTGCATCACTTCCCATTGCCAATGGCCATATTTTTAGCCATTGGCATGCTTCCTCCTGTGAATGCATGCTTTTTTTCCAGCTGACACAGCTGCGTTTTGCTATTTGCAGAACCATACTCAGTTATCAACTGAGTACATTTCTGCAAATAACACTACTCCTACTCGGACAGGTTCGGGTTTCCTGGATCGCAATTTTACCTCATTTGCATGGCTTTCACCTGCAATTGAGGTAATTTGCATATCCCAGCCCTGTCCGTGTAGGACTAGTTTGGAGAGCTCAGTTGCACGCCCCTGCCGGCTGTTCCTGGATGGCTCGGTGGACATGTTGGCTTGCTGGAGTCTTACTCTACTCTTAGACTCCGTGCAAGTCTTCATGAATCTGGCCCAGGGACTAAAGGTGGTTGTGTAGGACTCATGGCACGTCAAACAGGACAATGTATCTGAGCTTCTCCATCTTCAAAGTACCATAAGCCAAATCCCATAGCACTTACTTGCAAGATATAGGTCCCCCTCTTTGACCCAGGAAACCCATGTATTATTGGAAACACTGACAATGCAACCCAACAGCTAAACCAAAATAAATAACAGCCACCCTTGGTGGAATCACAGCATCAAAAGGCTGTATAACAGAAGGAAGAAAATCATGGCCAAAAGTAGGAGGTGCAACACCCAGCAAGATAAAAGCCGTCTAAAACTAAACACATCTGAAGACAAATAAAATCTAGCAAAGCCAACTCTGAGGTACATTTCTCCTACCAGGACAAGGACAGCCACAAGGCATTTTTAAACTATGTGCACATCCTCAAATGAAACAGTGCCACAAATGCTCTCCATAAAGGACTAACACAGAAAAATAACTAGCATCTGAGCCATGGACTAACTCAAACTTGCCAAAAATACTTAACAGTATCCCCCAGGAAATCAGCCAGCCCTTGCGACTGTCATAGTGATAACACATGCCTAAGACATGACTCAGCAGTCAGGGACTTGGGGGCACACACAGATATTAATCTAGCCTTTGACCATCACATGTATACACTAGCGAGGAAATAATTCTATGTCTTGCAACATACAAACAAAGGTAAGGTATCTCATTCCAAGAAAATCAATGTTCCACTTTATTCAGCATTCCTCAGACCAATCAAGTACATTGCCCCCTTTAACCAGGCATATCCAACAAGTGAAATATCGACAGAGGTTCATCAGTAAAAGAACACTTCATACTTCTGACAGATACACAAAACACAGAGCATCACAACTACCCATTCTAAAGACTTAAACCTTGATTGTGGTATAAATAGGACAGTATTCATCTGAACTGTAAAAATTCATTAAAAATGTATTATATAAAAAATCCTTATTTGTAATCATGCATGTTGGCCTACTAATGCATACAATGATTTCTGGCCTGAGCAAGACTTTCAAAATACTGCAGATAGTAACATAACTGTGATCAGGTTAGAAGAAACTACTCTGAATAAAGTAACAAATCATTATGCACAAGAACCACATGAAACATTCCCCACAATGACCCCTTCATTAGTATATCCGAGTATACACAAGCTCTAAAATGAAACATTTGCCACGTGACCCCCGCAGTAATAATGTCCAAGTATGCACAAGCACTCAAATGAAACAATTGCCATGAGACCCCTTTAGTACTATGTCCAAGTATGTACAAGCACCAAAACAAAACATTTGTCACGTGACCCCTTGAGTAGTATGCCCAAACATCCACAAGAACCAAAATGAAATACCTCCGGACATGTTAGCTGCTATTTACCATACATAAACCACATTTTCCCTGTAAAAAATGCTTGCTGCTATCACAACTAAATAAACTGAGTGGAATTTACAAAACTAGTCCTGCACAAGCACCAACATGAAACATTTGCCATGAGACCCCTTGAGTAGTATGTCCATGTATGCACAATGACCAAAAGGAAACAGTTGCCATGAGACCCCTTCAGTACCATGTCCAAGTATGTACAAGCACTAAAACAAAACTTTTGCCACATTACCCCTGCAGTAGTATGTCCAAGTAAGCATGGAAATGAAACATTTGCCACAAGCCCCCTTCATTAGTATGTCCAAGTGTGCAAAAGCACCAGAAAGGAAACATTCCCCCAATGACCCCTTCACTAGTCTGTCTGAGTATGCACAAGCACTAAAATGAAACATTTGCCATGAGCCCCCTTCAGTAGTATGCCCAAGCATGCACAACATATTTCCTTTCCTCATCTTAGTGTTCATGGTAGAGACAGTTTGTAAGCATGGGTAAGCGCCAAGGAGTGTGTTAGTTCAAGCACATCTCTCACATAAAATAGCAAATTCATGTAATCATTGTTCATCTTAGAGCATACCACATTTTACCTTGTGGTTTTTCTAAGCAATATGTGGAACAAGAAAAATTACTTTTGTAAAATAACAAAACACAGCCTTCAGTCTTGCAGGACAGTTCAGCTGTGGACTAATGACAACCTATTATTCAATATTTTTACCAAGAACATAGCAAAACTGGTGACATGCTACAAACAAGCAATCCAGCTTCAAAATAAATTTGTGAAATTCTGTCCAGCAATTAGGACAGAATTTGATATATACAAAACATAAGATATTCCAAGCAAGCTATCATGAAGTGCACACGTCACACAATGGCATACAGATAAAATCATTAACTTACATCTGAATTGTCCCAGGGGGTCCAAATCATGCCAACAGTCATCAGCTTAACATTACCATTCAGGAAAATCTCTTACCAAGAATAAAATACAACCTTCAAAAATATGTAAGAAGTCCTAGCAAGTGACACAGCTCAATAACACTGGAAACTCAGGTGAAGAGAAATGTACATTTGCTAAATACTTATGAACAAGCCTCTACCTGCACTACTCGCTATTCCAAGCAAGCTATATCATGAAGTGCACCCATGTCACAGAACGGCATACAAATAAAATCATACAGTCACCATATGCATAAGCCATATAGAACTGACTAGTGCCAGGTAAAATGTCATTGTAACGACCATATGTGGTTTCACACCTCTATCCACTCCCCCTTGCAAACTAATGACAGTTACGGAATGTTTGACATTGGATTTGAGTGCAACATAATATCAGAGTCTACGTTTAGGAGATTGACTCTGTACTGCAAACAGATTCTGCGTGTGTACTTTTGCCATATTCTGGGCATAAACTGATGCTCAGTATAAAACATTGATTAGTTTTGAACTTGCAAGCCTGATTAGATAGCCTGCTTCATTTCTACATTGCTGATCTCACCCTCATCGTACTAAGACTGAATAAGTGACTGAGTGTCTGTTTTTATGAAAAGACACACCAGAAAAAATGGTTTTTCGTACACGGGAATAATCCACAAGCAGAGTGATAAGTGTGTTTGTCACACATTACGCAAAAAAAGCAGAGATGCTGCAGACAAATAATGTGCATGCTTGCCAAAATGTTTCCCCTTCCATATAAACATAAAGATTAACTTTTAAAAATCCTTGCCTGCTGCAAAGATTAAAAAAAAAACACAAACTCACCGGAAGATACAAAACACGTAAGGTAAAATGTCATTGGAATGGCCAGATGTGGTTCTCACACCTCTACCCACTCCTCCTTGCAAACTAATGACAATTGCAGAAAGTTTGACAGAGGATTTGAGTGCAACATAATATTGGAGTCTATGTTTAGGAGTTTGACTCTGAACTGCAAGCAGTGATAAGCGCATTCGTTCCCTGCCAACACACATCACGCAAATGATGGTAAACCAGAGATGCTGCAGAGGATTAAACAAAATAGTATAGATGCTTGACAAAATGTTTTCCCCTACATATTACATAAGGTTTTAAATCATTGCCTGCTGCAAAGATTAAAAAATAAAACACTAACTCACCAGAAGATAAAACATGGCAGATCAGCTGGAATAGTTCACAGACCTCTGTGAAAAGCAGATCGGCATAGGAACTGGAGGGATCCTGCAGCAACAGAAGTAAATTATTCAATTGCTAGGAACAAAAGGGGGTATTAGATGCTGGACCCCTGTATTTATTCTAAAAGAACAACGGCAACACGCCTGGGGGTGGATGTGTTATGCAAGTGGTGGCTTGCATTTCGCTAACCTGATTGCCTGCCACCACTTGCTTCAAGGAATCCAGGCAGAATCGGCTTACTGTGAATAAAGTCAATTTACTCACAAATATTGAAAGTAAACATGTGGTTACTGCAATGTGAAAGCTAAGTTGAGAAGGAGACAAACACAGTTCAGTTAATTTTTCAACTTAGTTTTCACAACGTGAATCTGAAATAAGATCAGAAAGTAAGTTGTGCCTGTAAAAGGCACTCGAGGGTGAAGGCAAAGAATTCCACACGTCGCCTAGCATGCTCAGATGTAACCACAGAGGCGGTGGGAGATGGTAGTTGATGTTAAAACTGTATTCATACTGTACTCCTTGGTGTAATATCCTCTAAACCTTTTAATTGTTAAACTGTATTCATACTGTACTCCTTAGTGTAATATTCTCTAAATCTTTTAATTGTTAAACTGTATTCATACTGTACTCCTTAGTGTAAAATTCTCTAAACCTTTTAATTGTTAAACTGTATTCATACTGTACTCCTTAGTGTAATATTCTCTAAACCTTTTAATTGCTAAACTGTATTCATACTGTTCTCCTTAGTGTAATATTCTCAAAACCTTTTAATTGTTAAACTGTATTCATACTGTGCTCCTTAGTGTAATATTCTCTAAACATTTTAATTGTTAAACTGTATTCATACTGTACTCCTTAGTGTAATCTTCTCTAAACCTTTTAAATGTTAAACTGTATTCATACTGTACTCCTTAGTGTAATATTCTCTAAACCTTTTAAATGTTAAACTGTATTCATGCTTTGCTCCTTAGAGTAATATTCTCTAAACCTTTTAATTGTTAAACTGTATTCATACTGTACTCCTTAATGTAATATTCTCTAAATCTTTTAATTGTTAAACTGTATTCATACTGTACTCCTTAGTGTAATATTCTCTAAACCTTTTAATTGTTAAACTGTATTCATACTGTTCTCCCTAGTGTAATATTCCCAAAACCTTTTAATTGTTAAACTGTATTCATATTGTGCTCCTTAGAGTAGTATTCGCTAAACCTTTTAATTGTTAAACTCTATTCAAACAGTACTCCTTAGTGTAATATTCTCTAAACCTTTTAATTGTTAAACTGTATTCATACTGTACTCCTTAGTGTAATATCCTCTAAACCTTTTAATTGTTAAACTGTATTCATACTGTACTCTTTAGTGTAATATTCTCTAAACATTTAATTGTTAAACTGTATTCATACTGTACTCCTTAGTGTAATATTCTCTAAACCTTTTAATTGTTAAACTGTATTCATACTGTACTCCTTAGTGTAATATTCTCTAAACCTTTAATTGTTAAACTGTATTCATACTGTACTCCTTAGTGTAATATTCTCTAAACCTTTTAATTGTTAAACTGTATTCATACTGTACTCCTTAGTGTAATATTCTCTAAACCTTTTAATTGTTAAACTGTATTCATACTGTACTCCTTAGTGTAATATTCTCTAAACCTTTTAATTGTTAAACTGTATTCATACTGTACTCCTTAGTGTAATATTCTCTAAACCTTTTAATTGTTAAACTGTATTCATACTGTACTCAGTGTAATATTCTCTAAACCTTTTAATTGTTAAACTGTATTCATACTGTACTCCTTAGTGTAATATTCTCTAAACCTTTTAATTGTTAAACTGTATTCATACTGTACTCCTTAGTGTAATATTCTCTAAACCTTTTAATTGTTAAACTGTATTCATACTGTACTCCTTAGTGTAATATTCTCTAAACCTTTTAATTGTTAAACTGTATTCATACTGTACTCTAGTGTAATATTCTCTAAACCTTTTAATTGTTAAACTGTATTCATACTGTACTTCTTAGTGTAATATTCTCTAAACCTTTTAATTGTTAAACTGTATTCATACTGTACTCTTTAGTGTAATATTCTCTAAACCTTTTAATTGTTAAACTGTATTCATACTGTGCTCCTTAGTGTAATATTCTCAAAACCTTTTACTTGTTAAGAGAGTCAATGAGGACTCTCTGTAACCTGGACCGGAGTTTACTCAAGAGGAGGGAGCTTCTTTATGGATCAATCACTACAGCATGTCCTATTTATGTCAGTGCTGAGGTTCAGGTCTCTCATATGCATAGCTCACCTTTAGATTGTTAAAGGTGCAGCATGTGCATTGATTCCAGCTTGGACATGGCTTTATACATCAGGCTTAATTGTTCTGGGCAGGCAGTATGGCACTGTGTGGAGCTGCAGTTTGTTTAATCAGGCAACACATGGCATCTGTTAGAGCCCTTTGATCCTCCTGGTGAGGTACTTTTGGGGTCTTTCCAGTTGCTGGAGGTGTCTGCTAAGGTACATCCTGCAAGGGCCATTGTACTCAATTGTGAGGCTGATGAAATCTTTCAATTGTTAAACTGTATTCATACTGTACTCCTTAGTGTAATATTCTATAAACCTTTTAATTGTTAAACTGTATTCATACTGTACTCCTTAGTGTAATATTCTCTAAACCTTTTAATTGTTAAACTGTATTCATACTGTACTCCTTAGTGTAATATTCTCTAAACCTTTTAATTGTTAAACTGTATTCATACTGTACTCCTTAGTGTAATATTCTCTAAACCTTTTAATTGTTAAACTGTATTCATACTGTACTCCTTAGTGTAATATTCTCTAAACCTTTTAATTGTTAAACTGTATTCATACTGTACTCCTTAGTGTAATATTCTCTAAACCTTTTAATTGTTAAACTGTATTCATACTGTACTCCTTAGTGTAATATTCTCTAAACCTTTTAATTGTTAAACTGTATTCATACTGTACTCCTTAGTGTAATATTCTCTAAACCTTTTAATTGTTAAACTGTATTCATACTGTACTCCTTAGTGTAATATTCTCTAAACCTTTTAATTGTTAAACTGTATTCATACTGTACTCCTTAGTGTAATATTCTCTAAACCTTTTAATTGTTAAACTGTATTCATACTGTACTCCTTAGTGTAATATTCTCTAAACCTTTTAATTGTTAAACTGTATTCATACTGTACTCCTTAGTGTAATGTTCTCTAAACCCTTTA